>NW_028158468.1:0-97223 GCF_964263955.1 Coregonus lavaretus | reverse complement strand
GCCAGGGTTGTGGGTTCGATTCCAACGGGGGGCCAGTATAAAAAAATATGTATTCACTAACTCTAAGTCGCTCTGGATAAGAGCGTCTGCTAAATGACTAAAATGTAAATGTCTCTCACACTCTCTATCTCTCACACTCTCTCGCTCTCTCTCTTTCTCTCTCTCTCTCACACTCTCTCTCTCACACTCTCTATCTCTCACACTCTCTCCCTCTCTATCTCTCTCACACTCTCTCTCTCTCTCTCTCTCTCTCACACTCTCTATCTCTCTCTCTCTCTCTCTCACACTCTCTCCCTCTCTCTCTCTCTCTCTCTCTCTCGCTCTCTCTCTCTCTCTCTCTCTCTCTCTCGCTCTCTCTCTCTCACACTCTCTATCTCTCTCTCTCTCTCTCACACTCTCTCTCTCTCTCGCTCTCTCGCACACTCGCTCTCTCTCTCTCTCTCTCTCACTCTCTCTCTCTCGCTCTCTCGCACACTCGCTCTCTCTCTCGCTCTCTCACACTCTCTATCTCTCTCTCTCTCTCTCACACTCTCTCTCTCACTCGCTCTCTCTCTCTCTCTCTCTCTCTCTCTCTCTCTCTCGCTCTCTCTCACTCGCTCTCTCTCCCCCTTGGTTGTTGTCTTGGCAATGTGTATCACTCAAGTTGAAGCTGAGTGATATTACTATTTTTCTTTTTTTATATTCAGCATAACAATAACAACAATAATTTAATATTTTAGTTGTCAGTGTTTATTATGATTTTAGTGTTAAATATGAGCTAAACTTTCAGCAGAGCCCCAAGTCCAATGGGTATATCCTGTGATGTGTCAATGTTTATGTTCTCTGTAGCCATAACCGGAATGATTTTGCAGTACATGGTGATTGAACAGGTTTCCTGTTATATTCATAAGAGGTGTAGGTAGGGCGAATTCTGTGAATACAAAAAAAAATGTAATTATACAGATGAACGTGCAGACAAAGCAGTATTCATACCTTGGTTTTTGTTGTGAATGTGAATTTTCATACACATACTTTGCCCATAATGTAGAGACCTCTGGGATCTTCATTGAAGATTGAGCTCCTGAGTGGTGCAGTGGTCTAAGGCACTGCATCGCAGTGCTAACTGTGCCACTAGAGATCCTGGTTCGAATCCAGGCTCTGTCGCAGCCCGCCGCGACCGGGAGACTCATGGGCGGCGCACAATTGGCCCAGCGTCGTCCAGGGTAGGGGAGGGAATGGCCGGCAGGGATGTAGCTCAGTTGATAGAGCATGGCGTTTGCAACGCCAGGGTTGTGGGTTCGATTCCCATGGGGGGCCAGTATAAAAAAAAAAATGTATTCACTAACTGTAAGTCGCTCTGGAAAAGAGCGTCTGCTAAATGACAAAAATGTAAAAGAGGTCAGGGAGGAAGAAGATCGCTGCTCTGACTGAGTCCTACAAGGTTTTAGAGAAACCATTCATTAAAATGAACTGTAGATGATACATGTGAACATTATGAGACAAACCAATACCAAATGTACATACCTTTGTGTGCCTCTTGGTTCGTATACCTGTAGACAGACAGACAGACAGACACACAAGTGAGCCTGTAGACAGACAGACAGACAGACAGACAGACAGAGTGAGGAGTTCAGTCATTTGTGCCCAATGCAGCTAGACATATTCTTACCACTTTGTTGATTTATGTCCATTGAATTGTGTCCAATTTCTGTTTTAGAAAAGGGAGAACGTGTTAAACAACACAGCCATTTGCACAAATATGAAAAGATAGATGGTATCATCATAAAACAATCATCAATTTAGATCATACAAGGGAGAAACCTTACCTTAAATTGAGGAGCTCTTTCAAGTTTTCAGTTAAGTGCCTGCACCTGCTGTCATCTAACATGTCAATCTAAATGTTTCAGTTGGGCAGTTAGGTTAATGCAAGAACCCCCAAGAACTCCTATGGGTTATTGGTAGAACCTTTTGGGGCATTTTCCAGTGCCAAGAACCTTAAGGTTCTTCAAGGAACTTTGAGGATCTTAGAAGAACCCTTTGCTGAACCCCTAATTAGTTTAGTCTGAGTGTGTGCCAGAGAGACAGGTTGGAAAGTGACTGGTTTCAGGAATATATAAATACTTATGGTAATATATACAGTGAGGGAAAAAAGTATTTGATCCTCTGCTGATTTGGTACGTGTGTCATTTAGAACGCAGTGTCATTTAGAATGCAGTATCATTTAGAATGCAGTGTCATTTAGAACGTAGTGTCATTTAGAATGCAGTATCATTTAGAATGCAGTGTCATTTAGAACGCAGTGTCATTTAGAATGCAGTATCATTTAGAATGCAGTGTCATTTAGAATGCAGTGTCATTTAGAACGCAGTATCATTTAGAATGCAGTGTCATTTAGAACGCAGTATCATTTAGAACGTAGTGTCATTTAGAATGCAGTATCATTTAGAACGCAGTGTCATTTAGAATGCAGTATCATTTAGAATGCAGTATCATTTAGAATTCTTATTTAGAGCATAAAGTGTCGTTTAGAACGCAGTGTCGTTTAGAACACAGAGTGTCATTTAGGATTCAGAGTGTCATTTCAGACGTATCCAACTGGAGTTGAAAACCACACAGCTTGACAATCTATATTGCACTAAATAGGCAACAGGGTGCAATTTGGAACACACAACGACAATGATTACAGAAGCTGTGATTCTATGCCCTGTGCAACCCTGTGCAACCCTGTGCAGCGGTGTGCTGTGTGTGTGTGTGTGTGTGTGTGTGTGTGTGTGTGTGTGTGTGTGTGTGTGTGTGTGTGTGTGTGTGTGTGTGTGTGTGTGTGTGTGTGTGTGTGTGTGGTGTGTGGTGTGTGGTGTGTGGTGTGTGTGTGTGTGTGTGCCTGCGTGTATGTGGTGGATGGCAGTGTTATCAGTGTAATCTGGTTGAGCGGCTCTTCATCACCCCTATGGGCCTATAACAGAGCTTGTGTTTGGTATCAAAGGAAGCATCTTTATTCTCTGTTTTCTCTAAGGCAGCGGCAGCTGGCAGGCCATCTGAAAGCTTAATTATGCTTAGTTGTGATGTTTTGACAAATCCAATTGCATTTTTTAAAACTTTCAATGGCTTGCGACCGAAATGGCACCCTTCCTACTCCCTTTATAGTGCACTCCAGAGCCCTATGAGCCCTTGTCAAAAGTAGTGCACCGTTAGTGGGAACACGGTACATTTACATTTTAGTCATTTAGCAGACGCTCTTATCCAGAGCAACTTACAGTTATTATTTATTTTTATTTGTATTATACTGGCTCCCCGTGGGAACCATTTGGGAACCATTTGGGCACCATTTGGCACCATTTGGGATGGGAGTCTGTGTTTATAGTTAATGTATTATGTAAAATCTATGATGTCACGTTGTGATAATAATTTCCTCTGTATCCATCTGCCTCCTCTGCCAGTACATTAGAATAAAAATGGTATTATGTTGCTACATAACCCATTCAATAATTATTGGCCTTCACTGCAACACGCTAACTCCTTGTAACTCAGAACACACATACACACACACACACACACACACACAGAGAGAAACACACACACACACACAAACAAACAGAGAAACATACACACACAGACACACACATATACACAAACCGTTTACAGTAGTAATTTCCCCAGGCCATTAGGGATTATCCGTCAGTATAAATCACCGAGAGCATCATCGGCCCCTGAGCAGTATGTACGGATTATGTTACGTCCCTGTGTGTGTGTCTGTGTGTTCGGATTATATTACATGATGGTTCTATCATATTGTTAGACACACACAATATATTATATATTATAACACAATGTATTATAATTGTTATATTACGTCTGGTTGTTGCTGTTGTGCCCTGAAGCGGCTCTATTGTGTTGTTCAACATGGGGAAGACGTTAAATAAGATGTTCATCTGAATCATATCTCCGACCCTTGAGAGCAACTTTGGTGCTCGGAGCATGGTAGCATGCACGTTGAGAAATACCCATGGTGGTGCGCTCAAGAGAGTGGATGAACAAATGTATGTCTATTTCACATCTTACACAAGAAGAGGTCTTCCGAGCTCATGTAGCGAGGCGATCATATCTGCGACCAGGTTAAATAGATTTATTATGGTACGTGAAAACGGATTGTTTCTACCCTTTGTGTTCTAAGGACATGACAAAGCCAAGTGTTTTCCCTCTCAGCTCTTCCTCATAGAGACTGGAGAGGATCTGTAGACAGGGGACGCAGACAACACACTCTCCTCTCCTCCTCTGCCCTTCTCTCTCTCTCGCTTTCTCGCTGAGAGACTTCAAGAAGAGGCATTGATCCTTTGTCTACATCATCAGTACCCAGACCACTTCCACTGTGAAGAAGAGCTGAAGCTTACAGGAATATCACAGGGGCCAGTGGTCTCTCATCCCCTCCTCTCCTCTCACCCTCCTCTCCTCTCCCCCTCCTCCCCTCCTCTCCCCCTCCTGCCCTCTCCTCCCCTCCTCTCCCCCTCCTCCCCTCCTCTTCCTCCTGCCCTCTCCTCTCCCCTCACCCTGCTCCTCTCCTCCCCTCCTCTCCCCCTCCTCCCCTCCTCTGCCCCTCCTGCCCTCTCCTCTCCCCTCACCCTGCTCCTCTCCTCCCCTCCTCTCCCCCTCTCCTCCCCTCCTCTCCCCCTCCTGCCCTCTCGTCTCTCCTCCCCTCCTCTCCCCCTCCTGCCCTCTCCTCTCCCCCTCCTGCCCTCTCCTCTCCCCTCACCCTGCTCCTCTCCTCCCCTCCTCTCACCCTCCTGCCCTCTCCTCTCCCCTCACCCTGCTCCTCTCCTCCACTCCTCTCCCCGTCTCCTCCCCTCCTCCCCTCCTCTCCCCCTCCTGCCCTCTCCTCTCCCCTCCCCTCCTCTCCCCTCCTGCCCTCTCCTCTCCCCCTCCTGCCCTCTCCTCTCCCCCTCCTGCCCTCTCCTCTCCCCTCACCCTGCTCCTCTCCTCCCCTCCTCTCCCCCTCCTCCCCTCCTCTCCCCCTCCCCTCACCCTGCTCCTCTCCTCCCCTCCTCTTCCCATCCTGCCCGCTCCTCTCCCCTCACCCTGCTGCTCTCCTCCCCTCCTATCCTGAGCAGAGTGTTTCACGGGAAGCTGATCAGAGTGTTTCACAGGAAGCTGAACAGAGTGTTTCACAAATTAGCCCTTCTCAGAACCCATGATGTCACAAGCCTCACGTTGACTCAACTCCTAAGAGGAGAGGAACAGAGGGGATCAGGAGAGGAACAGAGGGGAAGAGGAGAGGAACAGAGGGGATCAGGAGAGGAGCAGGGTGAGGGGAGAGGAGAAGAACAGAGGGGATCAGGAGAGGAACAGAGGGGGAGAGGAGAGGAACAGAGGGGATCAGGAGAGGAACAGAGGGGGAGAGGAGAGGAACAGAGGGGATCAGGAGAGGAACAGAGGGGGAGAGGAGAGGAACAGAGGGGATCAGGAGAGGAACAGAGGGGATCAGGAGAGGAACAGAGGGGGAGAGGAGAGGAACAGAGGGGATCAGGAGAGGAATAGAGGGGGAGAGGAGAGGAACAGAGGGGAAGAGGAGGAGAGGGGCAGAGGAGAAGAGGGGAAGAGGAGAGGAACAGAGGTGCATTTATGCGTAAGTACAATAGCTTTGGTCCATTTTTTCGCAGGTACTCATTAAATTGTTGCTAGTGGTTGGACTCAATGATCCTTTAATTACACAAGGTCTTTTTGTTTACATTGTTAACCTAGCTAGTCAATGTAGCTAGCTAGCAAGTAGTAGTAGCTGTTTTACTTCATACATCTTAGCACAATAACCAGTGGTGTCTAGTGCCTATCCCTAGTGCCTATCCCTGTTCTCTCCTCTCTGCACAGGCTACACAAACGCACCACACCGCGTGGCTGCTGCCTCTCTAACCTGGTGGTCCCTGCACGCACCACCCACGTGGAGTTCCAGGTCGCAGGCAGCCTCTGGAACTGCCGTTCTGCTGCCAACAAAGCTGACTTCATCCCAGCCTATGCCAACCTCCAGTCCCTCGACTTCCTGGCGCTGACGGAAACATGGATCACCACTGAAAACACTGCTACTCCTACTGCTCTCTCCTCGTCTGACCATGTGTTCTCCCATACCCCGAGAGCATCTGGTCAGAGGGGTGGTGGTACAGGAATCCTCATCTCTCCCAAGTGGACATTCTCAATTTTTCCCCTAACCCATCTGTCTATCTCCTCATTTGAATTCCATGCTGTCACAGTCACTAGCCCATTTAAGCTTAATATCCTTGTCATCTATCGCCCTCCAGGTTCCCTTGGAGAGTTCATCAATGAGCTTGACGCCTTGATAAGTTCCTTCCCTGAGGATGGCTCACCCCTCACAGTTTTGGGGGATTTCAACCTCCCTATGTCCACATTTGACTCATTTCTCTCTGCCTCCTTCTTTCCACTCCTCTCCTCTTTTGACCTCACCCTCTCACCGTCCCCCCCTACTCACAAGGCAGGCAATACGCTTGACCTCATCTTCACTAGATGCTGCTCCTCTACTAATCTCACTGCAACTCTCCTCCATGTCTCTGACCACTACTTTGTTTCCTTTTCTCTCTCGCTCTCCTCCCACACTACTCACTCTGCCCCTACACAGATGGTAATGCGCCGCCGCAACCTTCGCTCTCTCTCTCCCACTACTCTCTCCTCTTCCATCCTATCATCTCTTCCCTCTGCTCAATCCTTCTCCCTCCAATCTCCTGATTCTGCCTCCTCAACCCTCCTTTCCTCCCTTTCTGCATCCTTTGACTCTCTGTGTCCCCTATCCTCCCGGCCGGCTCGGTCCTCCCCTCCAGCTCCGTGGCTTGATGACTCATTGCGAGCTCACAGAACAGAGCTCCAGGCAGCGGAGCGGAAATGGAAGAAAACTAAACTCCCTGCCGACCTGGCATCTTTTCACTCCCTCCTCTCTACATTTTCTTCATCTGTTTCTGCTGCTAAGGCCACCTTCTACCACTCTAAATTCCAAGCATCTGCCTCTAACCCTAGGAAGCTCTTTGCCACATTTTCCTCCCTCCTGAATCCCCCCCCCCCCCCCTCCTCTCTCTCTGTAGATGACTTCGTCAACCACTTTGAAAAGAAGGTTGACGACATCCGATCCTCGTTTGTTAAGTCTAATGACACTGCTGGTCCTGCTCACACTGCCCTACCCTATGCTTTGACTTCTTTCTCCCCTCTCTCTCCAGATAAAATCCTGCGACTTGTGACTGCAGGCCGCCCAACAACCTGCCCGCTTGACCCCATCCCCTCCTCCCTTCTCCAGACCATCTCCGGTGACCTTCTCCCCTACCTCACCTCGCTGATCAACTCATCCTTGACCGCTGGCCATGTCCCTTCCGTCTTCAAGAGAGCGAGAGTTGCTCCCCTTCTCAAAAAACCAACACTCGACCCCACTGATGTCAACAACTACAGACCAGTATCCCTTCTTTCTTTTCTTTCCAAAACTATTGAGCGTGCCGTCTTTAGCCAACTCTCTTGCTATATCTCTCAGAATGACCTTCTTGATCCAAACCAATCAGGTTTCAGGACTGGTCATTCAACTGAGACTGCTCTTCTCTGTGTCACTGAGACTCTCCGCACTGCTAAAGCTAACTCTCTCTCCTCTGCTCTTGTCCTTCTAGACCTGTCTGCTGCCTTTGATACTGTGAACCATCAGATCCTCCTCTCCACCCTCTCCGAGCTGGGCATCTCCGGCGCGGCTCACTCCTGGATTGCGTCCTACCTGACCGGTCGCTCCTACCAAGTGGCGTGGCGTGAAGCTGTCTCCGCACCACGTGCTCTCACCACTGGTGTCCCCCAGGGCTCAGTTCTAGGCCCTCTCCTTTTCTCCCTATACACCAAGTCACTTGGCTCTGTCATATCCTCACATGGCCTTTCCTATCATTGCTACGCTGACAATACACAACTAATCTTCTCCTTTCCCCCTTCTGATAACCAGGTGGCGAATCGCATCTCTGCATGTCTGGCAGACATATCAGTATGGATGACGGATCACCACCTCAAGCTGAACCCTGGCAAGACGGAGCTGCTCTTCCTCCCGGGGAAGGACTGCCCGTTCCATGATCTCGCCATCACGGTTGACAACTCCGCTGTGTCCTCCTCCCAGAGTGCGAAGAGCCTAGGCGTGACCCTGGACAACACCCTGTCGTTCTCCGCCAACATCAAGGCGGTGACCCGCTCCTGCAGGTTCATGCTCTACAACATTCGGAGAGTACGACCCTGCCTTACACAGGAAGCGGCACAGGTCCTAATCCAGGCACTTGTCATCTCCCGTCTGGACTACTGCAACTCGCTGTTGGCTGGCCTCCCTGCCTGTGCCATTAAACCCCTACAACTCATCCAGAATGCCGCAGCCCGTCTGGTGTTCAACCTTCCCAAGTTCTCTCACGTCACCCCCCTCCTCCGCACACTCCACTGGCTTCCAGTTGAAGCTCGCATCCGCTACAAGACCATGGTGCTTGCCTATGGAGCAGTGAGGGGAACGGCACCTCTGTACCTTCGGGCTCTGATCAGTCCCTACACCCAAACGAGGGCATTGCGTTCATCCACCTCTGGCCTGCTGGCTCCCCTTCCTCTGCGGAAGCATAGCTCCCGCTCAGCCCAGTCAAAACGGTTCGCTGCTCTGGCACCCCAATGGTGGAACAAGCTCCCTCACGACGCCAGGACAGCGGAGTCACTCACCACCTTCCGGAGACATTTGAAACCCCACCTCTTTAAGGAATACCTGGGATAGGATAAAGTGTTCCTTCTAACCCCCCCCCCCCCCCAAATTGTAAAGTGGTTATCCCACTGGCTATAGGGTGAACGCACCAATTTGCGAGTCGCTCTGGCTAAGAGCGTCTGCTAAATGACGTTAATGTGCCCTTGAGCAAGGCACTTAACCCTAATTGCTCCTGTAAGTCGCTCTGGATAAGAGCGTCTGCTAAATGACTAAAATGTAAATGTAAATGTAGTGCAGGACATATGCAACCAAAATACACTTTATTTGTCATTATTTCAATTCACAAGATAGAATGAAAGCGCGCGTCGGCCCACGAGTATTGAACATCAGCGAATCTTGAGTTTGGATACTGCCATTGGAAGTGATGCAACACAGGCAGCGAAGCAGCCTTTATAGACTTCAAGGGGAGAATTTCCTCAACAGCTGATGGCAATGCCGGACACCCGATGGATGTAGTGTTCCAGGGCTGATGGATGTAGTGTAGCAGGGATGATGGCTGTAGTGTAGCAGGGCTGATGGCTGTAGTGTAGCAGGGCTGATGGCTGTAGTGTAGCAGGGATGATGGCTGTAGTGTAGCAGGGCTGATGGCTGTAGTGTAGCAGGGATGATGGCTGTAGTGTAGCAGGGCTGATGGCTGTAGTGTAGCAGGGATGATGGCTGTAGTGTAGCAGGGATGATGGCTGTAGTGTAGCAGGGCTGATGGCTGTAGTGTAGCAGGGCTGATGGCTGTAGTGTAGCAGGGCTGATGGCTGTAGTGTTCCAGGGCTGATGGCTGTAGTGTAGCAGGGCTGATGGCTGTAGTGTAGCAGGGCTGATGGATGTAGTGTAGCAGGGCTGATGGCTTTAGTGTAGCAGGGATGATGGCTGTAGTGTAGCAGGGCTGATGGATGTAGTGTAGCAGGGCTGATGGCTGTAGTGTAGCAGGGCTGATGGCTGTAGTGTATTTATTATTTATTTATTTATTTATTTTATTTTAGTCATTTAGCAGACGCTCTTATCCAGAGCGACTTACAGTTAGTGAATACATTTTTTTTAATTATTTTTTTATACTGGCCCCCCGTGGGAATCGAACCCACAACCCTGGCGTTGCAAACGCCACGCTCTATCAACTGAGCTACATCCCTGCCGGCCATTCCCTCCCCTACCCTGGACGACGCTGGGCCAATTGTGCGCCGCCCATGAGTCTCCCGGTCGCGGCCAGCGGCGACAGAGCCTGGATTCGAACCAGGATCTCTAGTGGCACAGTTAGCACTGCGATGCAGTGCCTTAGACCACTGCGCCACTCAGGAGTACAGCAGGGCTGATGGCTGTAGTGTAGCAGGGATGATGGATGTAGTGTAGCAGGGATGATGGCTGTAGTGTAGCAGGGCTGATGGATGTAGTGTAGCAGGGATGATGGATGTAGTGTTCCAGGAATGATGGCTGTAGTGTAGCAGGGATGATGGCTGTAGTGTAGCAGGGATGATGGATGTAGTGTTCCAGGGCTGATGGCTGTAGTGTAGCAGGGCTGATGGCTGTAGTGTAGCAGGGATGATGGCTGTAGTGTAGCAGGGCTGATGGTTGTAGTGTAGCAGGGATGATGGCTGTAGTGTAGCAGGGCTGATGGCTGTAGTGTAGCAAGGATGATGGCTGTAGTGTAGCAGGGATGATGGCTGTAGTGTAGCAGGGATGATGGCTGTAGTGTAGCAGGGCTGATGAATGTAGTGTAGCAGGGATGATGGCTGTAGTGTAGCAGGGATGATGGCTGTAGTGTTCCAGGGCTGATGGCTGTAGTGTAGCAGGGCTGATGGATGTAGTGTAGCAAGGATGATGGCTGTAGTGTAGCAGGGCTGATGGCTGTAGTGTAGCAAGGATGATGGCTGTAGTGTTCCAGGGCTGATGGCTGTAGTGTAGCAGGTATGATGGCTGTAGTGTAACAGGGATGATGGCTGTAGTGTAGCAGGGATGATGGCTGTAGTGTAGCAGGGATGATGGCTGTAGTGTTCCAGGGCTGATGCCTGTAGTGTTCCGGGGCTGATGGCTGTAGTGTAGCAGGGATGATGGCTGTAGTGTAGCAGGGCTGATGGCTGTAGTATAGCAGGGCTGATGGCAGTAGTGTTCCAGGGATGATGGCTGTAGTGTTCCAGGGCTGATGGCTGTAGTGTAGCAGGGATGATGGCTGTAGTGTAGCAGGGCTGATGGCTGTAGTGTTCCAGGGCTGATGGATGTAGTGTAGCAGGGATGATGGATGTAGTGTTCCAGGGATGATGGCTGTAGTGTAGCAGGGATGATGGCTGTAGTGTAGCAGGGATGATGGCTGTAGTGTAGCAGGGATGATTGCTGTAGTGTTCCAGGGATGATGGCTGTAGTGTAGCAGGGATGATGGCTGTAGTGTAGAAGGGATGATGGCTGTAGTGTTCCAGGGCTGATGGCTGTAGTGTTCCAGGGCTGATGGCTGTAGTATAGCAGGGATGATGGCTGTAGTGTAGCAGGGATGATGGCTGTAGTGTTCCAGGGATGATGGCTGTAGTGTAGCAGGGATGATGGCTGTAGTGTAGCAGGGATAATGGCTGTAGTGTAGCAGGGATGATGGCTGTTGTGTAGCAGGGATGATGGCTGTAGTGTAGCAGGGATGATGGCTGTAGTGTAGCAGGGATGATGGCTGTAGTGTAGCAGGGCTGAGGGCTGTATTGTAGCAGGGATGATGGCTGTAGTGTAGCAGGGATGATGGCTGTAGTGTAGCAGGAATGATGGCTGTAGTGTAGCAGGGCTGATGGCTGTAGTGTAGCAGGGATGATGGATGTAGTGTAGCAGGGATGATGGCTGTAGTGTAGCAGGGCTGATGGATGTAGTGTAGCAGGGATGATGGATGTAGTGTTCCAGGAATGATGGCTGTAGTGTAGCAGGGATGATGGCTGTAGTGTAGCAGGGATGATGGATGTAGTGTTCCAGGGCTGATGGCTGTAGTGTAGCAGGGCTGATGGCTGTAGTGTAGCAGGGATGATGGCTGTAGTGTAGCAGGGCTGATGGTTGTAGTGTAGCAGGGATGATGGCTGTAGTGTAGCAGGGCTGATGGCTGTAGTGTAGCAAGGATGATGGCTGTAGTGTAGCAGGGATGATGGCTGTAGTGTAGCAGGGATGATGGCTGTAGTGTAGCAGGGCTGATGAATGTAGTGTAGCAGGGATGATGGCTGTAGTGTAGCAGGGATGATGGCTGTAGTGTTCCAGGGCTGATGGCTGTAGTGTAGCAGGGCTGATGGATGTAGTGTAGCAAGGATGATGGCTGTAGTGTAGCAGGGCTGATGGCTGTAGTGTAGCAAGGATGATGGCTGTAGTGTTCCAGGGCTGATGGCTGTAGTGTAGCAGGTATGATGGCTGTAGTGTAACAGGGATGATGGCTGTAGTGTAGCAGGGATGATGGCTGTAGTGTAGCAGGGATGATGGCTGTAGTGTTCCAGGCCTGATGGCTGTAGTGTTCCGGGGCTGATGGCTGTAGTGTAGCAGGGATGATGGCTGTAGTGTAGCAGGGATGATGGCTGTAGTATAGCAGGGATGATGGCAGTAGTGTTCCAGGGATGATGGCTGTAGTGTTCCAGGGCTGATGGCTGTAGTGTAGCAGGGATGATGGCTGTAGTGTAGCAGGGCTGATGGCTGTAGTGTTCCAGGGCTGATGGATGTAGTGTAGCAGGGATGATGGATGTAGTGTTCCAGGGATGATGGCTGTAGTGTAGCAGGGATGATGGCTGTAGTGTAGCAGGGATGATGGCTGTAGTGTTCCAGGGCTGATGGCTGTAGTGTTCCAGGGCTGATGGCTGTAGTGTAGCAGGGATGATGGCTGTAGTGTAACAGGGCTGATGGCTGTTGTGTAGCAGGGCTGATGGCAGTAGTGTTCCAGGGATGATGGCTGTAGTGTAGCAGGGATGATGGCTGTAGTGTAGCAGGGATGATGGCTGTAGTGTAGCAGAGATGATGGCTGTAGTGTTCCAGGGATGATGGCTGTAGTGTAGCAGGGCTGATGGCTGTAGTGTAGCGGGGATTATGGATGTAGTGTAACAGGGCTGAGATGATGGCTGTAGTGTTCCAGGGATGATGGCTGTAGTGTAGCAGGGCTGATGGCTGTAGTGTAGCGGGGATTATGGATGTAGTGTAACAGGGCTGATGGATGTAGTGTAGCAGGGATGATGGCTATAGTGTAGCATGGATGATGGCTGTAGTGTAGCAGGGCTGATGGCTGTAGTGTAGCAGGGCTGATGGATGAAGTGTAGCAGGGATGATGGCTGTAGTGTAGCAGGGATGATGGCTGTAGTGTAGCAGGGCTGGTGGCTGTAGTGTAGCAGGGCTGATGGATGAAGTGTAGCAGGGATGATGGATGTAGTGTAGCAGGGATGATGTATGTAGTGTAGCAGCCATCATCCCTGGAACACTACTGCCATCAGCCCTGCTACACAACAGCCATCAGCCCTGTTACACTACAGCCATCATCCCTGCTACACTACAGCCATCAGCCCTGGAACACTACAGCCATCAGCCCTTGAACACTACAGCCATCATCCCTGCTACACTACAGCCATCTTCCATGTTACACTACAGCCATCATACCTGCTACACTACAGCCATCAGCCCTGGAACACTACAGACATCATCCTTGCTACACTACAGCCATCAGCCCTGCTACACTACAGCCATCATCCCTGCTGTAGTGGCTGTAGTGTAGCAGGGATGATGGCTGTAGTGTAGCAGGGATGATGGCTGTAGTGTTCAAGGGCTGATGGCTGTAGTGTTCCAGGGCTGATGGCTGTAGTGTAGCAGGGATGATGGCTGTAGTGTAACAGAGCTGATGGCTGTTGTGTAGCAGGGCTGATGGCAGTAGTGTTCCAGGGATGATGGCTGTAGTGTAGCAGGGATGATGGCTGTAGTGTAGCAGGGCTGATGGCTGTAGTGTAGCAGGGATGATGGCTGTAGTGTTCCAGGGCTGATGGCTGTAGTGTAGCAGGGCTGATGGATGTAGTGTAGCAGGGATGATGGCTGTAGTGTACCAGGGCTGATGGCTGTAGTGTAGCAAGGATGATGTCTGTAGTGTTCCAGGGCTGATGGCTGTAGTGTAGCAGGTATGATGGCTGTAGTGTAACATGGAAGATGGCTGTAGTGTAGCAGGGATGATGGCTGTAGTGTAGCAGGGATGATGGCTGTAGTGTTCCAGGGCTGATGGCTGTAGTGTTCCAGGGCTGATGGCTGTAGTGTAGCAGGGATGATGGCTGTAGTGTAACAGGGCTGATGGCTGTTGTGTAGCAGGGCTGATGGCAGTAGTGTTCCAGGGATGATGGCTGTAGTGTTCCAGGGCTGATGGCTGTAGTGTAGCAGGGATGATGGCTGTAGTGTAAAAGGGTTGATGGCTGTAGATTCCAGGGATGATGGATGTAGTGTAGCAGGGCTGATGGCTGTAGTGTAGCAGGGATGATGGCTGTAGTGTAGCAGAGATGATGGCTGTAGTGTTCCAGGGATGATGGCTGTAGTGTAGCAGGGCTGATGGCTGTAGTGTAGCAGGGATTATGGATGTAGTGTAACAGGGCTGAGATGATGGCTGTAGTGTTCCAGGGATGATGGCTGTAGTGTAGCAGGGCTGATGGCTGTAGTGTAGCGGGGATTATGGATGTAGTGTAACAGGGCTGATGGATGTAGTGTAGCAGGGATGATGGCTATAGTGTAGCATGGATGATGGCTGTAGTGTAGCAGGGCTGATGGATGTAGTGTAGCAGGGCTGATGGATGAAGTGTAGAAGGGATGATGGCTGTAGTGTAGCAGGGATGATGGCTGTAGTGTAGCAGGGCTGGTGGCTGTAGTGTAGCAGGGCTGATGGATGAAGTGTAGCAGGGATGATGGATGTAGTGTAGCAGGGATGATGTATGTAGTGTAGCAGCCATCATCCCTGGAACACTACTGCCATCAGCCCTGCTACACAACAGCCATCAGCCCTGTTACACTACAGCCATCATCCCTGCTACACTACAGCCATCATCCCTGCTACACTACAGCCATCTTCCATGTTACACTACAGCCATCATACCTGCTACACTACAGCCATCAGCCCTGGAACACTACAGACATCATCCTTGCTACACTACAGCCATCAGCCCTGCTACACTACAGCCATCATCCCTGCTGTAGTGGCTGTAGTGTAGCAGGGATGATGGCTGTAGTGTAGCAGGGATGATGGCTGTAGTGTTCAAGGGCTGATGGCTGTAGTGTTCCAGGGCTGATGGCTGTAGTGTAGCAGGGATGATGGCTGTAGTGTAACAGGGCTGATGGCTGTTGTGTAGCAGGGCTGATGGCAGTAGTGTTCCAGGGATGATGGCTGTAGTGTAGCAGGGATGATGGCTGTAGTGTAGCAGGGCTGATGGCTGTAGTGTAGCAGGGATGATGGCTGTAGTGTTCCAGGGCTGATGGCTGTAGTGTAGCAGGGCTGATGGATGTAGTGTAGCAGGGATGATGGCTGTAGTGTACCAGGGCTGATGGCTGTAGTGTAGCAAGGATGATGTCTGTAGTGTTCCAGGGCTGATGGCTGTAGTGTAGCAGGTATGATGGCTGTAGTGTAAAATGGAAGATGGCTGTAGTGTAGCAGGGATGATGGCTGTAGTGTAGCGGGGATGATGGCTGTAGTGTTCCAGGGCTGATGGCTGTAGTGTTCCAGGGCTGATGGCTGTAGTGTAGCAGGGATGATGGCTGTAGTGTAACAGGGCTGATGGCTGTTGTGTAGCAGGGCTGATGGCAGTAGTGTTCCAGGGATGATGGCTGTAGTGTTCCAGGGCTGATGGCTGTAGTGTAGCAGGGATGATGGCTGTAGTGTAGCAGGGTTGATGGCTGTAGATTCCAGGGATGATGGATGTAGTGTAGCAGGGATGATGGCTGTAGTGTAGCAGGGCTGATGGCTGTAGTGTAGCAGAGATGATGGCTGTAGTGTTCCAGGGATGATGGCTGTAGTGTAGCAGGGCTGATGGCTGTAGTGTAGCGGGGATTATGGATGTAGTGTAACAGGGCTGATGGATGTAGTGTAGCAGGGATGATGGCTATAGTGTAGCAGGGATGATGGCTGTAGTGTAGCAGGGCTGATGGCTGTAGTGTAGCAGGGCTGATGGATGAAGTGTAGCAGGGATGATGGCTGTAGTGTAGCAGGGATGATGGCTGTAGTGTAGCAGGGCTGGTGGCTGTAGTGTAGCAGGGCTGATGGATGAAGTGTAGCAGGGATGATGGATGTAGTGTAGCAGGGATGATGTATGTAGTGTAGCAGGGATGATGGCTGTAGTGTAGCAGGGCTGATGGCTGTAGTGTTCCAGGGATGATGGATGTAGTGTAGCAGGGATGATGGCTGTAGTGTAGCAGGGATGATGGATGTAGTGTAGCAGGGATGATGGCTGTAGTGTAACAGGGATGATGGATGTAGTGTAGCAGGGCTGATGGATGTAGTGTAGCAGGGCTGATGGCTGTAGTGTAGCAGTGATGATGGCTGTAGTGTAACAGGGATGATGGATGTAGTGTAATAGGGATGATGGCTGTAGTGTAGCAGGGATGATGGCTGTAGTGTAGCAGGGCTGATGGCTGTAGTGTAGCAGGGCTGATGGCTGTAGTGTAGCAGTGATGATGGCTGTAGTGTAGCAGGGATGATGGCTGTAGTGTAGCAGGGATGATGGCTGTAGTGTAGCAGGGCTTATGGCTGTAGTGTAGCAGGGATGATGGCTGTAGTGTAGCAGGGCTGATGGCTGTAGTGTAGCTGGGATGATGGATGTAGTGTTCCATGGCTGATGGATGTAGTGTAGCAGGGATGATGGCTGTAGTGTTCCATGGCTGATGGATGTAGTGTAGCAGGGATGATGGCTGTAGTGTAGCAGGGCTGATGGATGTAGTGTTACAGGGCTGATGGCTTTAGTGTAGCAGGGATGATGGCTGTAGTGTAGCAGGTCTGATGGCTGTAGTGTAGCAGGGATGATGGCTGTAGTGTTCCAGGGCTGATGGCTGTAGTGTAGCAGGGCTGATGGCTGTAGTGTAGCAGGGATGATGGCTGTAGTGTAGCAGGGCTGGTGGCTGTAGTGTAGCAGGGCTGATGGATGAAGTGTAGCAGGGATGATGGATGTAGTGTAGCAGGGATGATGTATGTAGTGTAGCAGGGATGATGGCTGTAGTGTAGCAGGGATGATGGCTGTAGTGTTCCAGGGATGATGGATGTAGTGTAGCAGGGATGATGGCTGTAGTGTAGCAGGGATGATGGATGTAGTGTAGCAGGGATGATGGCTGTAGTGTAACAGGGATGATGGATGTAGTGTAGCAGGGCTGATGGATGTAGTGTAGCAGGGCTGATGGATGTAGTGTAGCAGGGATGATGGCTGTAGTGTAGCAGGGATGATGGCTGTAGTGTAAAGGGCTGATGGCTGTAGTGTAGCAGGGCTGATGGCTGTAGTGTAGCAGTGATGATGGCTGTAGTGTAGCAGGGATGATGGCTGTAGTGTAGCAGGGATGATGGCTGTAGTGTAGCAGGGCTTATGGCTGTAGTGTAGCAGGGATGATGGCTGTAGTGTAGCAGGGATGATGGCTGTAGTGTAGCAGGGATGATGGATGTAGTGTAGCAGGGATGATGGCTGTAGTGTAGCAGGGATGATGGATGTAGTGTTCCATGGCTGATGGATGTAGTGTAGCAGGGATGATGGCTGTAGTGTTCCATGGCTGATGGATGTAGTGTTCCAGGGATGATGGCTGTAGTGTAGCAGGGATGATGGCTGTAGTGTAACAGGGATGATGGCTGTAGTGTAGCGGGGATGATGGCTGTAGTGTAGCAGGGATGATGGCTGTAGTGTAGCAGGGATGATGGCTGTAGTGTAGCAGGGATGATGGATGTAGTGTTCCATGGCTGATGGATGTAGTGTAGCAGGGATGATGGCTGTAGTGTTCCATGGCTGATGGATGTAGTGTTCCAGGGATGATGGCTGTAGTGTAGCAGGGATGATGGCTGTAGTGTAACAGGGATGATGGCTGTAGTGTAGCAGGGATGATGGCTGTAGTGTAGCAGGGATGATGGATGTAGTGTAGCAGGGATGATGGCTACACAGATTGAATAACACCTGATGTGTCACGACTTCCGCCGAGGCTGCCCCCCCCCTCCTGGTTCGGGCAGGCTTCGGCGTTCGTCGTCACCGGAGTACTAGCTACTGCCGATCCCATTCTCATCACTCTACTTGTCATGTCTTGTCAATCACACACACCTGGTGCTCATTCCCCTAATTCGTATGTGTATACGTGTTCCCTCTGTTCCCCTTGTCTTTGTGAGTGATTGTTTTGTTGTGAGAGGGTATAGCTCGGTTGAGCTACTATTCACTGTGTTTATGCCAAGATGGATGTTTTCCCTTGTGATAGTTTCGTTTGACGCTTGGGGCGTTTTATTTATGTAAACAGAATAAACTCTGGACTTCGGAATTTTACCTCCTGCGCCTGAGTCCTTCATTCACACCTCGTCACCTGATGTTAAACATATAGAATAACACCTGATGTTAAACATATAGAAAAACACCTGATGTTAAACAGATAGATTAACACCTGATTTTACACTCAATTATGTCACCTAAACCCAAGAATTACACCTTTATAGTGACATCAGGCTCAGGGTGGTAGTGCTGTCTAAAGATTGCTGACTAACTGAAGGAGGGGGTGGAAGTATTAAGCTTTTCCCAAAGTTCATTTGTGCATAGATAGTGCATCATGGAAATAATAATTCAGCCTATTTTACAAAGACAGTTTCCCACCTATTTGGCCTCATGTGGCCATGTTGAAAAAAAGAGTCATGTTTTCCTGTCAACCCACCTGTTTGGCCTTTTTAGTGCATGTCAGACCTGGAGTGTTCTGCCTTAATTCATATGTGTTGATTTGCTGTTCCTTCTAACCTGTCTGGCTGTGCGGTCCTTAGACAGCAACTGGCCACACACACACACACACACACACACACACACTCACACACACACACACACACACACACACACACAGTCTTGTACAACTAACCTTGTGGGGACACACAATTCAGTCCCATTCAAAATCCTATTTTCCCTAACCGCTAACCTAACCCTTACCCTAAACCTTAACCTAACCCGTACCCTAACCTTAACCCATACCCTAAACCTAACCCTAGCTCCTAACCCTAACCCTAATTCTAACCCTAACACTGATTCTAACCTTAACCCTAAACCCCCTAGAAATAGCATTTGACCTTGTGGGGACCAACAAAATGTCCCCAGTTGGTCAAATTTGTTTTAGTTTACTATTCTTGTGGGGACTTCTGGTCCCCACAAGAATAGTTAAACACGTCCACACACACACACACACACACACACACACACACACACACACACACACACCACACACACACACTCAGGATCTCCCAGCGGCAGTAGAAGCAGTTGAGACATGTTGGCCTTTCTCTCTCTCAGCTGTGTCTAAAGCTATTCGTCAGGGTGGTCACGGAGGTGTGTGAATGTGCGTGTGCACACACCACACACACACACACATATACACACACACACACACACACACGCATATACACACACACACACACACGCATACACACACACAGTTGGGAAACCTGTGGTTGTTTAATGATGACAGGACAGTATCATCTTTAGTTACTGTTCTTAAAGACAGCTTTCTTTCACTATGATGAAAAAGACAGTTGATTGTAGCTTCATTGTAGCTAATTATTATAGATAATTAACAAACATTTCAAATGATAATTGAAATGATATGCAATAATGACGAATAACATTAAATAATAATAATTGGTTAGTGGTAGATTATTAATTAAATGTGCAATATGAATTTAGAGTTGTGCCCCCTGTCCCTCCCCTCTCTCTCTCTCTCTCTCTCTCTCTCTCTCTCTCTGTCTCTCTCTCTCTCTGTGTCTCTCTCTCTCTCTCTCCCTCTTCTCTCCATCTCTCTCTCTCTCAATCTTTCTCTCCATCTCCCCTCTTCTCTCTCCCTCTCTCTCTCCATCTCCCCTCTTCTCTCTCTCTCTCCATCTCCCCTCTTCTCTCTCTCTCTCTCTCCATCTCCCCTCTTCTCTCCATCTCTCTCTCTCAATCTTTCTCTCCATCTCCCCTCTTCTCTCACCCTCTCTCTCTCCATCTCCCCTCTTCTCTCTCCCTCTCTCTCCATCTCCCCTCTTCTCTCTCCCTCTCTCTCTTCTCTCGCCCTCTTCTCTCTCCATCTCCCCTCTTCTCTCTCCATCTCCCCTCTTCTCTCTCCATCTCCCCTCTTCTCTCTCCATCTCCCCTCCTCTCTCTCAACTGTCTCTCATCTCTCTCCCCCCTTGGGTATGACAGGCACTTGTTCCTGTTGGATTTGGAGAAGGTCCCCATGTCAGCCATTACTCTATTCCTGTTGGGTCTGGAGAAGGTCCCCATGTCAGCCATTACTCTGTTCCTGTTGGGTCTGGAGAAGGTCCCCATGTCAGCCATTACTCTGTTCCTGTTGGGTCTGGAGAAGGTCCCCATGTCAGCCATTACTCTATTCCTGTTGGGTCTGGAGAAGGTCCCCATGTCAGCCATTACTCTGTTCCTGTTGGGTCTGGAGAAGGTCCCCATGTCAGCCATTACTCTGTTCCTGTTGGGTCTGGAGAAGGTCCCCATGTCAGCCATTACTCTGTTCCTGTTGGGTCTGGAGAAGGTCCCCATGTCAGCCATTACTCTGTTCCTGTTGGGTCTGGAGAAGGTCCCCATGTCAGCCATTACTCTGTTCCTGTTGGGTCTGGAGAAGGTCCCCATGTCAGCCATTACTCTGTTCCTGTTGGGTCTGGAGAAGGTCCCCATGTCAGCCATTACTCTGTTCCTGTTGAGTCTGGAGAAGGTCCCCATGTCAGCCATTACTCCGTTCTACCGCGCTGTGCTTTGGATGTGGAAAAATACTATCTGTTCACAGAGACGTTTCACGGGCCAGGAGCATGGCTAAGGGAGGAACCACTGTTTCACAACCCTCTCATCCAGACCAGAGTTCTGATCTCTGTCAGCTTGCGGGCCAGGCTTGTGAGAGCAGGGTTCACTAAGTTGGGTGACCTGCAAGAATAATAATAATAATATGCCATTTAGCAGACACTTTTATCCAAAGCGACTTACAGTCATGCGTGCATACATTTTTTACGTACGGGTGGTCCCGGCGATCGAACCCACTACCCTGGCGTTACAAGCGGCATGCTCTACCAGCTGAGCTACAGATGCTGGTTGGAAATCTGCCAGCGACATGGCGGAGTCTTCCTCCTTAAAGTCCAGCAGGCTGCTGCAGGCTGCAGATGGTGGCGGGGCGGGGGGGGGGGGTGGGGTCCGTGTTGCACTACCAAGCTCATTCAGAGAGCTGCTGGGGGAGCAGGTAGACTTTCACCAACACTGCCGCTGCAGTGAAACACCAGGAGGGGAATGATCCTATTGTCCAAGACTCGGGACGCTGGAGGCCTTTTGCACAGCCTGTAAAAAGGCTATGTATGTGGTGGCTGTGAAGGTGGCTCAGAAATACCATCTGCATGGGCTGAGGGCAACGGGGTGGCCGGGGGGGGGGGGGGGGGGTTGGGGCCAGGTTCTTCTCTGAGAGGATGTTTGGCGCTCCCTGTATAAGCCTCCCACAGAGAAGAGTACTGATGATCTACACTAGAGGACTTTTCACGGGGCTATAGCTACGAACAGATACATGTCGCACCATGATCTATCAGTGGGGAGGGGGTGTATGTTCTGTGGGGAGGAGGAGACAGTGCAGCGTCTGTTTTTATTTCGTTCCAGGCTAGCAGGGCTGTTTTCTGTCCTGGGTGGTGTGGTGTACAGGGCTGGGCTTGGGGCTGACGCTAGACCTGTATGTTGAAGGGCCTTGGTTTAGTGTAGTCAACAGGCGGAGGGACTGTCTAGGTAATTACTTGTTGGGGCAGGTGAAAATGGCAGTATGGAAGACCAGACCAGGAAGCATTATATTAAGGGGGCGGGGTGTACGGACCTCAGAGCTATGCTGCTGGGGCTGGTGCAGGGGGCGGGGTGTACAGCCAGGTAAGCCGGAACGGTCCGGTATGGAGTATTGGTTCGCCGTACCGGTAAAACAACAATGAAAACAAAGATTCCAAGACAACTGTAGGCTGTTACACTCTTTATCATTAAAAAAGATTCCAAGACAACTGTAGGCTGTTACACTCTTTATCATTAAAAAAGATTCCAAGACAACTGTTACACTCTTTATCATTACCTCGTGTACTGTAAGTCACATGACAAATGGAACGACTTGAAAACATGTGGAATACGCTCCAAAATGCCATGTGGTTCAATGATAACAGAGATGAGTGGCTGAGGCGGAGACGTGCGGCAGTGGGATTCATCAAATTCAGGTTGCAAGAGTTGTGTAGGCCTAAAAGAACGACAATCACAGAATGTCATTCAGAACACTTTTGGGTGTTTTGTAAGTGATGTCTCTTTGCACTTCATCAAATGTCACTCTATGGATGCCGGAATTATTTTAGAGTCTAATAGTTGGAATAGTAGCTGTCTGGACACTGACTGTAGGCCTCACAACTAGCCTATTATAATTTTAACTCCTGCATAACTAAGTGTTCCTCGCAGTAAAGTTCTAGATCAAATGTACATTTTGTCTCAGGAACAGGAGTGGAGAAAATGTTTTCTTTCTTTCAGTGTCTTGAGAAAATGCTCGCTTAGGGACCTGTTGTTTAGCCCAAACATGCAATTTCTTTCAGTGACATAAAACCTGACAGTATTTAATTTTCAACCACATCCATTATATGCACCCAAGACGAACTGAAATACTATCAGAAACATGTTGGATCGTTTTCACAGCTTTTCATTTCCTTCAAACCCGGGTCAAACTGATTTGGAAATCTCCCTGGTCCCTAAATGTCCTCGCACTGTGAGAAAAGTAGAAATGAAAGAGAAAACATTTACCTATAACTAGATGCACTGATCATTCTATTGATTGATGACATCATTCTGGTGAGCATGGCTTTACTTGGTATCCTAGAACACCAAGTAATGACAGAAGAGAAGCTGCATGTGTCACGATCGTTTACGGACGAGAAGGACCAAGGCGCAGCGTGATATGCATTCATATTTATTAACGGCTAAACACACGACAAAACAACAAACGAAACGTGACGTCCAAGGTAGCATACAAACAACATACCTTACACGGAACAAGATCCCACCACTGACTGGTGCCAAAAGGCTGCCTAAGTATTTGTCCCCAATCAGAGACAACGAGCTACAGCTGCCTCTGATTGGGAACCACCCCGGCCAACATAGATCTACACAGAATAGATCTACACCATAGAAATAAACACAACACAGAAACTACACGCCCTGGCTCAACGTTTAAGAGTCCCCAGAGCCAGGGCGTGACAGCATGTATGTAATTATAGACGAGATGACTAACAAATAGTCTACCAAATGTCGGAAATTATAAGCAG
This sequence comes from Coregonus lavaretus, assembly GCF_964263955.1. Lineage (NCBI taxonomy): Eukaryota > Metazoa > Chordata > Actinopteri > Salmoniformes > Salmonidae > Coregonus > Coregonus lavaretus. The sequence goes on along the minus strand of NW_028158468.1, from coordinate 74,052 downwards.
AAAAAGATCTAAATGTGGCTTAAAAACGTTTTTATTTATTTGATGAAAACATCATGACTGGTTGTGTTTCTGCCACATTAAAAGGCTAATACATTTTAAAAGTTAAACGACATATCCTTACTGTTAGGCCCCATATAGTTCCAATTAAATTAATAGGGATTCTACAGTCTATGTACTGGAATTCTATGATTAGACCCATAATTATTTTTTATAAAAAGCGCGTGCACACACAGGAGGCCCACCTACTGGGAAGAAATGTAATCGACAGTGTACTTTCACCCCTGGGGGGCGGCTGATGCAGGCTTGGCTGACACTAGAGCATACTGGGAAGAAATGTAATCGACAGTGTACTTTCACCCCTGGGGGGCGGCTGATGCAGGCTTGGCTGACACTAGAGCATACTGGGAAGAAATGTAATCGACAGTGAACTTTCACCCCTGGGGGGCGGCTGATGCAGGCTTGGCTGACACTAGAGCATACTGGGAAGAAATGTAATCGACAGTGAACTTTCACCCCTGGGGGGCGGCTGATGCAGGCTTGGCTGACACTAGAGCATACTGGGAAGAAATGTAATCGACAGTGAACTTTCACCCCTGGGGGGCGGCTGATGCAGGCTTGGCTGACACTAGAGCATACTGGGGAGAAATGTAATCGACAGTGTACTTTCACCCCTGGGGGGCGGCTGATGCAGGCTTGGCTGACACTAGAGCATACTGGGGAGAAATGTAATCGACAGTGTACTTTCACCCCTGGGGGGCGGCTGATGCAGGCTTGGCTGACACTAGAGCATACTGGGGAGAAATGTAATCGACAGTGTACTTTCACCCCTGGGGGGCGGCTGATGCAGGCTTGGCTGACACTAGAGCATACTGGGGAGAAATGTAATCGACAGTGTACTTTCACCCCTGGGGGGCGGCTGATGCAGGCTTGGCTGACACTAGAGCATACTGGGGAGAAATGTAATCGACAGTGTACTTTCACCCCTGGGGGGCGGCTGATGCAGGCTTGGCTGACACTAGAGCATACTGGGGAGAAATGTAATCGACAGTGTACTTTCACCCCTGGGGGGCGGCTGATGCAGGCTTGGCTGACACTAGAGCATACTGGGGAGAAATGTAATCGACAGTGTACTTTCACCCCTGGGGGGCGGCTGATGCAGGCTTGGCTGACACTAGAGCATACTGGGGAGAAATGTAATCGACAGTGTACTTTCACCCCTGGGGGGCGGCTGATGCAGGCTTGGCTGACACTAGAGCATACTGGGGAGAAATGTAATCGACAGTGTACTTTCACCCCTGGGGGGCGGCTGATGCAGGCTTGGCTGACACTAGAGCATACTGGGGAGAAATGTAATCGACAGTGTACTTTCACCCCTGGGGGGCGGCTGATGCAGGCTTGGCTGACACTAGAGCATACTGGGGAGAAATGTAATCGACAGTGTACTTTCACACCTGGGGGGCGGCTGATGCAGGCTTGGCTGACACTAGAGCATACTGGGGAGAAATGTAATCGACAGTGTACTTGCACCCCTGGGGGGCGGCTGATGCAGGCTTGGCTGACACTAGAGCATACTGGGGAGAAATGTAATCGACAGTGTACTTGCACCCCTGGGGGGAGGCTGATGCAGGCTTGGCTGACACTAGAGCATACTGGGGAGTTTGCAGAGGTGTGGGGCATCAGGGGGGTTCTATGTACAAGGGGGGGAGTTTGGTTTGAACTTTTTAGGTCCATTACAGTGACGTAATGAGTGTGTCTATAATGATGTGGCTATTTGCCCAATAAAAGTACACTACACTACTAAAAGTATGTGGATATCTCATTCCAAAGTCAGTGGCATTAATAGGTAATATGGAGTTGGTCCCCCCTTTGCTGCTATAACAGCCTCCACTCTTCTAGGAAGGCTTTCCACCTAGATGTTGGAACATTACTGCGGGGACTTGCTTCCATTCAGCAACAAGAGCATTAGTGAGGTCGGTCACTGACGTTGGGCGATTAGGCCTGGCTCGCAGTCGGCGGTCCGTTTCATCTAGAATGTCATTGTATGCTGTAGCGTTAAGATTTCCCTTCACTGGAACTAAGGGGCCTAGGCTGAACCATGAAAAACAGCCCCAGACCATTATTCCTCCTCCTCCAAACTTTACAGTTGGCACTTTGCATTGGGGCAGGTAGAGTTCTCCTGGCATCCGCCAAACCCAGATTCATCCGTGGGACTGCCAGATGGTGAAGTGTGATTCATCACTCCAGAGAACACATTTCCACTGCTCCAGAGTCCAATGGTGGCGAGCTTTACATCACTCCAGCCGACGCTTGACATTGCGCATGGTGATCTTAGGCTTGTGTGCGGCTGCTCGGCCATGGAAACCTATTTCATGAAGCTCCTGACGAACAGTTCTTGTGCTGACGTTGCTTCCAGAGGCAGTTTGGAAGTCAGTAGTGAGTGTTGCAACCGAGGACAGACGATTCTTACGCGCTACATGCTTCAGCACTCAGCGGTCCCGTTCTGTTAGCTTGAGTGGCCTACCACTTCGCGGATGAGCCGTTGTTGCTCCTAGATGTTTCCACTTCACAATAACAGAACTTACAGTTGACCGGAGAAGCTTTAGCATGGCAGAAATTTAACGAACTGACTTGTTAGAAAGGTCGAAAGTCACTGAGCTCTTCAGTAAGGCCATTCCACTGCCAATGTTTGTCTGTGGAGATTGCATGGCTGTGTGCTCGAATTTACACACCTGTCAGCAACGGGTGTGGCTGAAATAGCCAAATCCACAAATTTGAAGGGGGTCCACATACTTTTGTATGTATAATGTATATTTAAAAAAAAAGATCTCTCACCCTCATCTCTCTCTCTCTCTCTCTCTCTCTCTCTGTCTCCCTCTCTCTCTCTCTCTCTCTGAGACTTCTTTCTGTGTTGCATTTTAAACTGTCACTCTCACGTCATTGTTGATTCTTGAAGTAATCAACAGTGACATTCAAACGCCTGCTTTAAATAATTGTCTAATTTCAGATCATTAGGGTGTAGCGTACCACCAGCTGTAAAACAGTTGAAATGCCACTATGTTATCATTTTCTTTTCTTTTTGTAAGAATGTTTTCATAGATCTTTGAAACAATACAAAACGTACAAATACAAAGGAGACATGGAAATAAATGTGTTTCCTGTTACCAAGTCATTTATGGTTTCTGTGCCTTTAGTTTTCCATGTGGACCAGTTAATCAGTGAATTCTGATAAGCTATCCAAGGATTGTTCCGTAGGGTTGTGTTTTTAGGGAGTGTTAATTGTTATAATGTGTTATTCATATGGGTTCTTCTCACCTCCCATCTGAGGTCAATGCACCTTCTCATTGTCTATGAAAGGTTCTATGGCTACAATTAATCCACCGTGGAATATGTTAAACATAATCACCAGCCAATTCTCTCTCTCTCTCTCTCTCTCTCTCTCTCTCTCTCTCTCTCTCTCTCTCTCTCTCTCTCTCTCTCTCTCTCTCTCTCTCTCTCTCTCTCTCTCTCTCTCTCTCTCTCTCTCTCTCTCTCGACAGGGTTAAAGTTAGCGTATCAGCTGCTGTCAGTTTCTGGAGTAGAAGGAGAAAATACATCTAATCTGGGAGTAATATAAACATTCATATTCACTTTCAGAGGCTTAACATCATTTGCCCTACATGAGGAGAGGTATAGCTAGCTCTGATAACACACACACTCACACAAACCCTTTCTCTGGAGGGAGTAAATTACCATATTTACCTATCTTTATTCACATACAGCTTGTTTGGCTCCTCTCGAGCGTGTCGGTCCCCAAAATAAGTAGGAGCAGCAGTGGCAGGACGGGAGGGGAGGAGAGGAGAGGGGAGGGGAGGGGAGGGGAGGAGAGGGGAGATGATTAAATTGATTACATTGACATGCCAGTCATTACATGGCTCTTACTCTGAGACGGCTCCCCGCCTCCCGCCTGTCCTTCCTCTCAGGGTCTGGAGAGAGGCCAAAAATAATCTCCAGAAGGGACAGGCAGAAAAAGACTAGTCCTACCAGACAGACAGGCGTCGCTCCAAAACTGGAGCACGGGGATGGACTCAGAGAAAGGAAAGACAGGGGACAGGGTCTGGAGAGGCACGGGGATGGACTCAGAGAAAGGAAGACAGGGGACAGGGTCTGGAGAGGCAAACAATTATCTCCAGAAGGGACAGGCAAAAAAATACTATTCCCACCAGACAGACAAGCGTCCCTCAAAGAGACAGGGACAGAGATGGAGACAGGGACGTATATGGAGACAGGGACAGATATGGAGACAGGAACAGAGACAGGGACAGAGATGGAGACAGGGACAGAGACATGTACAGAGATGGAGACAGGGACAGAGACATGTACAGAGATGGAGGCAGGGACAGAGACGGAGACAGGGACAGAGACAGAGATGGAGACAGAGATGGAGACAGGGACAGAGATGGAGACAGGGACAGAGATGGAGACAGGGACAGAGATGGAGACAGGGACAGAGACATGTACAGAGATGGAGACAGGGACAGAGACATGTACAGAGATGGAGGCAGGGACAGAGACAGGGACAGTGATGGAGACAGGGACAGAGACAGGGACAGATATGGAGACAGGGACAGAAATAGAGATGAGACAGAGGATTTTTAAGGCTAACAGAAAGGCATTGAATACTTTGAATAGAGGGAGACAGAGGGGACTGATGGCCATAGAAGGGTTGTCTATGAGGACCAGAGGGGCTGAAAAGTGCTGTTGCTTTCAGATCAATAGCACAAGAGAAGAGATGTTTTGCTATTTCTCCTGAGAGATACACTACATGACCAGAAGTATGTGAACACCTGCTCGTTGAAAATCTCATTCCAAAATCATGGGCATTAATTATAACGACACAGGATGAGACCCAGATACAGACACTGGAGGCAGATGGTTAGTCTCTCTGATATTAAAAAAAAAATACAAGGGGCAGATCGAGGACAGGCAGAAGTTCGTAAACCACTCTCTCAGGACAGGGACAGGGACGTCTCCTTCCAGTGTCTGCCTGCCTGTTCACTGTGTTACCCAGAAACGTCTCTTTCCAGTGTCTGCCTGCCTGCTTTGGCTAAGCTAGTATTAGTTATTAGTTTAGATTTATCAGCAACTACTAAAAGGTAAGACCCTTTCTCCCCACCTGCAGACTTCCGGTCACATCTCGCACCCTACACTGTCCATCAAGCATGTAAACCAATTAGCTTGCCCGCTCCATAGCAAGCTGCTTTATCCTCACTGATTGGTCAAGTCATTTAATTAGCTAAATGTAAAAAAAAAAAAAAAAAATGAACAGAACATAACAATATAAACCGGTACATTTTGGGGGTTCGAAACGGTTCAGAACTTTATTCTGCTGGTCGGAAGGAACAGTGTAACGAAACGAAAAAAAAAAGAAAAAAAATGGTTCTGTTCAGAATGAAACGATTGGGAAATATTTTCAGTTCCAACCCTTGCTACATAGTGCACTTTTTATTTTTTTTAACCAGACCCACTATGGGTCGAAAGCAGTGCACTATACAGGGAATAGGTTGCCATTTGGGATACAACCACTGTAATAGACTGCAGGTGTTTTCTGCGTGGTCATTATTTGCCGCAACTAGATGACAAGTCCTCCATTTCTATGCTGTTGTTGTAGTTGCTGTGTCTCAGCGTCAGTAGGAATCTGTCACAGCTTTTGGCGTTCCTCTTTGGTGTTTATTTTCAGTTCTGTCTGCCTAGATGACAAGTCTTGTAGTTGTTGTTGCGGTTCGTATCAGTACACACCAGTGGAGGCTGCTGAGGGGAGGACGGCTCATAATAATGGCTGGAACGGAGCAAATGGAATGGCATGTGTTTGATGTATTTGATGCCATTTCACCCATTCCGCTCCAGCCATTACCAGGAGCCGTCCTCCCAAATTAAGGTGCCACCAGCCTCCTGTGCCAAGCACCTGTCAGAGTTTTTCTGTTTCTTTATTTAACATTATTAGAGTGTGTTAGAGAGTGTTCTGATTGACCAAAAAAAAACTCCATTTTGTGGCAGTTGTTATTTCAGTATGATCAGATCACAAACCATCACAGCTTTTGTGTAACTTTTAAATAACACTTTACTAGAAACTATTCCTTTTCAGTTCTGATTGACAAAGCAGAGAGAGGGTGGGTTTATAGGCTTGTTGTAGGTGTGAATGGTTTAATCGGTTCATAAAGGTTAGTTGTTGTAGGTGTGAATGGTTTAATCGGTTCATAAAGGTTAGTTGTTGTAGGTGTGAATGGTTTAATCGGTTCATAAAGGTTAGTTGTTGTAGGTGTGAATGGTTTAATCGGTTCATAAAGATTAGTTGTTGTAGGTGTGAATGAGTGGGTAGAGACCTGTGGATGGGCATGGAGTCAGTGTGGATAGTCTGTGCATAGTCTGTTGGAGAGGGAGAGCAGTAGGTGTTATCCATTTAACAGTCTTATGTCCAGGGGATAGAAGCTGTTTAGGAGTCTGTTGGTCTGAGCCTTGATGCATCGGTACCGCCTGCTGGACGGGAGCACGGAGAACAGACCACGTCTCGGGTGGCTAGAGTCTTTGGCAATTTTTTCGAGGCTTTTTCAGACACCACCTGGCATGTACCTCCTGGATGGCTGGGAGGTCACCCTCAGTGATGCGCTGGGCCGTCCGCAACACCCTCTGTAGGGTATTTCGGTCACGGGCGGTGCAGTTGCCATACCAGACGGTGATACAACCAGTTAGGATGCTCTCAATGGTGCAGCTGTACAGGTTCCTGTGGATCTGAGGGGCCATGCCAAATCATTTCAGCCTCCTGAGGGAGAAGAGGCGTTGTGCCGTGCCTTCTTCACAACTGTGCCGGTGTGAGAGGACCATGTGAAGTCCTCAGTGATGTGGACACCGAGAAACTCTTGACCCTCTCCACTGCGCACCAACCACCGTCATGTCGTCAGCAAACTTAATGATGGAGTTGGAGTCTTGCGTGGCCACACAGTCGTGGCTAAACAGGAAGGGGCTATACGCACACGCCCCTGGGGGGCCCCCGGTGTTGTCCAATCCAGTCCAGTCCACCTGGGGAGTGATAAGGACTTGCCATTGAGGAGAGAGGTGGCGGTAGTGGAGGAAGGTATGCCTGGGGAGATGGTGATTCACAGCACCAGCCTAGACACCTTCAGGCTGTAGAGAGAGAGAGAGAGTCAGCACCAGACTCAAGCCTGTTTCGTCTGGTCTACTGGCTCACTAAAGTTTAGAGGCACCAGAGAGCCACAGACCCAGGAGGCCAGGTAAGGGGTTGAGAAGCCACCCACCCGTCCCCTGATGCTGCCTGACAGCTGAGGCGTCCAGCCCGCCTTGGGGACAGAGGAGAGGGTGAAACTAAAGATCACTGGGCGGATTTAGTTTTAAATAAGAGGATACCTTTATGGTCTTCATCCCCCTCAGTCTGAGACACACAGACACAGACACAGACACAGACACAGACACAGACACATACACATACACAGACACAGACACAGACACACACAGACACAGACACAGACACATACACACACACACACAGACACATACACAGACACAGACACAGACACAGACACACACAGACACAGACACATACACAGACACAGACACAGACACATACACAGACACAGACACAGACACATACACAGACAGACACACACAGACACAGACACAGACACATACACATACACATACACAGACAGAGACACAGACAGAGACACATACACAGACAGACACACATACACAGACACAGACACATACACAGATAGACACACAGACACAGACACAGACACAGACACAGACACACACAGACACAGACACAGACACATACACATACACATACACATACACAGACACATACACACAGACACAGACACAGACACAGACACATACACAGACACATACACATACACAGACACATACACATACACAGACACATACACAGACACATACACACAGACACAGACACATACACATACACAGACACATACACATACACATACACATACACAGACACATACACAGACACAGACACAGACACAGACACAGACACAGACACAGACACAGACACATACACAGACACATACACAGACAGACACACACAGACACAGACACATACACATACACATACACATACACATACACAGACACAGACACATACACAGACAGAGACACATACACAGACAGACACAGACACAGACACATACACAGATAGACACACAGACACAGACACAGACACATACACAGACACAGACACAGACACAGACACAGACACATACACAGACACATACACAGACAGACAGACACAGACACATACACATACACAGACACATACACAGACAGAGACACATACACAGACAGACACACAGACACAGACACAGACACATACACAGATAGACACACAGACACAGACACATACACAGACACAGACACATACACAGACACACAGACACACACAGACACAGACACATACAGACACACAGACACACAGACACACAGACACACAGACAGACACAGACACAGACATAGACATCAAAGGTTATTATAGTTATCTGTTTTTAGATTTGTTTTATTTCTATTTGTTTTTAGATTTTTATTTGAAATTCAGTTTAGTTTCCGTTAGTTTTCATTTCATCCTTATTTCTATTTTGTTTTTATATTATTTAGTTTCAGTTTTAAGTTTAGTGTTTAGGGACAGAAAGTATGTGTGGGAGGCTAGGAGCCATTTTGTGTTGGAGGCTAGGAGCCATTTTGTGTTGGAGGCTTAGTGTTTTTGGGACTTCTTGCCACTGGGTGAGTAGTAATACATAAGGTGATGGGTCAGGTCATAGGTCAGGTTAAGTTTAAATGTTAAAGTCAATCTTAATGGGACTTGGATTTAAAAGGAATAGCGCCTAGACTAGTGCAAGAAATACACATGATTATACATGGGGTACACAGTGCGATGAAATGCTTCCTTGCAGGTTAACCTCTCCACAATGCAAAAACAATAGAGAAAGTAAGTAGCTAAATGAATAAAAATTATAATTAAAATAATTAAATAATTTCACCAATTGAATAATGGGCTTTTTTTAAATAATTTTTTACAAGAAGTTACCTATATGGAAATAACAAACATGAGCCAAGCATGTTTACCTGTAGAATGGAATAGGTTATAAGACCTCTATGATTCATTTGATTTAGTCAGTTCTACCACCTCAACTGGTTTCGAACAGGGTTAAATAATGTTGTGGTAAAGTTCAGCTTCAGTCCACAGGGGTACTGTGTCACTGTATTTTTATTTGTATTTATTATGGATCCCCATTAATAATAATAATATGCCATTTAGCAGCCGCTTTTATCCAAAGCGACTTACAGTCATGCGCGCATAATTTTTTTTGGGTGTATGGGTGGTCCCGGGGATCAAACCCACGACCTTGGCGTTACAAGCGCCGTGCTCTACCAGCTGAGATACAGGCAGCAGCTACTCTTCCTGGGGTCCAGCAAAATCAAGACAGTTCATACAATTTTTAAAACATTACAATACATTCACAACAGATTTCACAACACACTGTGTGCCCTCAGGCCCCTACTCCACCACTACCACATATCTACAACACAAAATCCATGTGTACGTGTGTGTATAGTGCGTATGTTATCGTGTGTGTGTTTGTATGCATGTGTCTGTGCCTATGGTTGTGTTGCTTCACAGTCCTCGCTGTTCCATAAGGTGTATTTTTATCTGTTTTTTAAATCTAATTTTACTGCTTGCATCAGAAGGTTGCCAACGTCAACTAAGAAATCGTAGTAGTAGTCACTGCGGCCGCAGACACAGGCACCCCCAGCGACGAAGGTGCAGGAAGATCAGGCTCCAGGACGGCGAAACGATTCATCATTTGTATCCGCTCCGGGCCTCTTGTTGGGAGTGTAGACTGCTTTGCGGGAGGCCGCTGTCTTCGGCTTCCACGGCTCGTGACATACGACCATCGTTGATTGCCTTTCTCCTTATGATGTGCTCCTTCGACTCCGCTATTAGATGGGGGAGCTCCGGGCAACACCGGCCAGTCGGATAATGACAAACAACAAGGCGGCGATGCATCCAATAAGCGCGAACGCCGTCAAGCCACCGGCGGAGAAAAGATAAACATTCCAATCTGCGTTTTCCCCAGTTTCTTACATAGGCTGGCGACCTGCGTGATCAAGGAAGCCACCTCAAGCCTATAATCCTCGGCAATCAAACAATTGCCGCATTGGAACTCCGAGTGATCCGGTTTGTCCCGAAACAAAGCGTAATAGATACAGCTCCTACAGGGGTGGAACCGTTCATTTATTTCTCCAGACAAAGAGGGCTCCATTGCAAAATTCATCTAGGAATAACTGCGTTAGCTTGATGGCTAGCAGCTTAGCGGCTCTGTCTAACAGGCATCAACCTGTTAAGCGGATTCTGGGACAAGAAATAGCAGTCCTAGCTGTTAAAAGCTAACCGCGTCGCGGAATCCCATGCAAAAACAAGTTAGGTATTTATATTTTCAGAAGATCTGTGCTTCAGTCAGAAAAAGTTCTCTCATCTCTTCGGTCTCAGCTAGCTAGCCAGCCAGTAGCTACCGAAGTGGCTAGCCAGCCAAGCTAGCTACAGAAATGAAACCCATCAAATACACTCGCTGCACATAAACACTTATCCTAATATCATGACTTATATCAACATCCTTAGCTTGCCCATTCGCTAAATACACTGTTAAATAACTCTGACTGAAACCCAATAGCTTAAGGATGCTGAGCACTAACGCTAGCTTATTAGCATTAGCCAACCCAAGTGTAAATGAGGTAGATTAGCTAGTTAGCTTCCACCAACCCTGCACAAACCTTTTGACTAACTCTGCTTCTGCTGCACTTTGACTTTCTGGCTTTCCTCCACCTCATTCACTGCTGTCTCAACCTGCTTGCCTTTTTTTTGCCACTCTTTCGGAAGAATTCAGAATATCCAGACTGAGTGAGAGGCGTTTTGCTGACATTGACATCTAACCGGTGGGGGAGAAGGGTCAAGGGACGTGAGCGGTCCCACTACGTTGTGAAATCTCAACCAATCACAGCAGGCACCACGTCACTCCAAGGGCTTCTTGCGGTGCCTGCTACTAGCGCAGTATATTGAATCGTTTTTTTTTCTTATCATAAACATTTGTCAGTAAAACCATTTTTTAAATAATGCATAGCGCAAGTGATGTGTGGTTACTCATTATTGGCACTGAAACTACAGTGCCTTGCAAAAGTTTACATGCCCCTTGGATTTCTTCACATTTTGTTGTTACAAAGTGGAATGAAAATTGATTTAATTGTAATTTTTGATCAACAATCTACACAAAATTCTCTGTAATGTCAAACTGTAAGACAATTATTATTATTATTATTATTATTATTATTATTATTATTTTATTGATAGAAATTAAATAACTAAAACATAGTAGTTGCGTAAGTATTCAGCTCCCTGAGTCAATACATGTTAGAAACACCTTTGGCAGCGATTACAGCTGTGAGTCTTTCTGGGTAAGTCTCTAAGAGCTTTACACACCTGGATTGTGCAATATTTGCCCATTATTCTTTTCATAATTCTTCAAGCTCTGTGAAGGTGTTGGGGATCATGGCTAGACAGCAATGTTCAAGTCTTGCCATAGATTTTCAAGCAGATTTAAGTCAAAATTGTAACTTGGCCACTCAGGAACATTCACTGTCTTCTTGGTAAGCAACTCCAGTGTAGATGTGGCCTTGTGTTTTAGGTTATTGTCCTGCTGAAAGGTGAATTCCTCTCCCAGTGTCTGGTGGAAAGCAGACTGAACCAGGTTTTCCTCTGGGATTTAGTCTGTGCTTAGCTCCATCCCATTTCTTTTTATCCTGAAAAACTCCCCAATATTTGATGATGTCAAGCGTACCCATACAATGATGCAGCCACAACCATGCTTGAAAATAAGGAGGCAGTTAATCAGTGACGTGTTGTGTTGGATTTGCCCCAACCATAAGGCTTACAAGATGCATGTTTTGAAATACGTTTATTCTGTATTTTGTGTTCTTCTTTTCACTCTGTAATTTAAGTCACTATTGTGGAGTCAGTCACTACAATGTTTGTTGATCAAACCTCAGCTTTCTCCCATCACAGCCATTGGACTCTGTAACTCTTTTAAAATCACAAATGGCCTCATGGCAACATCCCTGAGCAGTTTCATTCATCTCCTGCAGCTCAGTTCAGAAGGTAGTATATACTTATTCCACAGCATAATTATTAACTTGACCATGTTTAAAGAGTTATTCAATGCCTGATCTAATATTGTTACCCATCTGCCAATCATTGCCCTTCTCTATGAGGCTTTCGAAAGGCTCCCTGGTCTTTGTAGTTTAATCTGTGCTTGAAATGCAATACTTGTCTGAGGGACCTTACAGATGTTGTGTGTATGGGGAAGAGAGGAAGGGTTAGTCATTTAAAAATCATTCCAAACCCTATTATTTCACATAGCGTGAGCATCTAACATATGTGATTTGTTAAACCTAATTTTACTAGTGAACTAATTTAGGCTTGCCTAACGGGCTGAACATTTATGCAACAACTATATTTTAGTTATAAAAATTGTATTCATAAAAAAAAAGGGGGAAAAAACGACAATTTAATCAATTTTAAACTCACGTTGTAACACAATAACACTTGAACAAATCCTGTGGGTATGAATACATTTTGCAAGGTGTACTTGATCACTCACAGAGTTTCATAAAAATATATAGCAATTATTTAACTTTAAAACTACTTTCAAGTGTATTTTGAATGAAAATACTAAATTACAATTAGAGCGTTTCATATTGAAGTACAGTTTTTATGAGTGTGTTTAAGTTTAATGATACTGAACATATAGTATACTGAAATATATATATATTTTTAAAGTACACTTTTAATAAGTGTATTGATGGTTGATGATAGTATATTTATAGTATACTAAAAGACTGAAAAACTATTCATTTAAACTACACTTTAATAAATGTGTTGAAGGTTGATGATAGTATATTTATAGTATACTTAAGATATACTAAAAAATTAGATATTGTATTTTAAGTATATTATTTGATTTTTTTGTTTATTTAAGTATACCTTAATATAAAAATAGACTATTTTTTTACTTGGGCAAGCTAGGCCTATTTAAAAATATTGGCATCTCCTGGCAGCATTGACCCGCCAGATTCAGAAGCTTTAAACCCCCCCAAAAGCTTGAAAACACAATTGAAAACCCCATTCGATTTCTGCCCACAGTAAAAAAAAAAAAAACGGAACATAATTCTTGATGGTTTATATTTTATTTTAGTTACTTTGGGAGACAGTACAATATAATAGTTTCAGTATAGTTTCAGTTTTTCAAACAGATTTCAGTTTAATATATATATATATATATATATTTTTTTTTAATTCATGACTAGTGTTAGTCTTAGTTTTCATTTTCATTTACTATAATAACCATGACACACAGAGACACACACCACACATTCAAACACACACACACACACACACACACACACACACACACACACACACACACACACACACACACACACACACACACACACACACACACATTCAAACACACACACACACAGTGTCTACCCTACCAGACACACCTAATGGAATTTAAAGTGGTCCAAACAAAACCTCACCTCTCCAGACCTGTCTCATCCTATCTCCTTCCTGTCTGCTGCACTAACGGGATTCTGGGTAAGTTCAACAGCATTATGGGTAGTTCAAGTGTGAGAGTGAATCCCAAATAGCACCCTAGTCCCTATGTAGTGCACTACTTTGACAAAGAATAGGGTGTGATTTGGGATCCTGGGTAGTGTCTTCCGTTATTTCATGAATTACTTTAACTCCACAAAGGTGAAACAACTCCACCTCATACTTTTCAAATTGATGGAGCTTGGTTTTTAAAAGCTGTTGCTTTCACCACTTTCTCTAGAAAATACACTCAATAGGCTTTTATTATTTCATTGCTCTCATTGTGAAACTATTGCATTGTTTACACTTAAATCATTATTTCATGGTTTATTTGTTTGGCTTTCTTTTCTTAAGCATCTCCAACGTTGTTAAACTATTGCTTTGTTCACAGTTGATCGTACATTTAAAACAACAAAACTCTTCTCTCAGACCTGTTTACAAAACCGTCTGGAGCAGAGAGCTTTATGGGTATACAGCGAATTTGATTTAAACTAAATGAATTGTAGCATACAAGTGATGGATGAGCAGATCAATTTAGATGTTGTTTTGATCTGCGGTAGAAACAAAAACAAAAAACATCTCTGAGAAGCAAATGAAATGACGAGTGATTGGCGGCAGGAGGCCACTTTGTAGATGAATGGTGCCTCTGTCTCTGAAAACGTTATTGTTACTAATCTTCTCATTTCAAAACCAATTAGATGTCTCCCCAGGTAGCATATAACGTTCTGTAACGTTTCTTAGAGCTTGGTGAAGGTGTGGTTGTCCTATAGTTATTTTGCATACATCCTTCCCACAACTTTCTGGGAATGGTGGAGGATAGTTGCTTGGCTTTGGAACATTCTCAGCACATTTTAGAAACTTGACAAAATAACATTATTTTCTTGGTATTACTATAAAATAATGTTTCTTAAATGTTCAAAAATGGATACATGTAATTTCAATTTTGGTAATGTTTTAGGAACGTTCTCCAACTGGTATTGGGAATGTTCTCAAATTGTCACGGTCGTCTATGTCGTCTAAGTATGACCAAGGCGCAGCGTGTCCAAGAAACATGACTTTATTAATAAACGTTATCGAACTACAAAACAAAAGACGACTCAATGAAGTCCACGGTACACTGACCGAAACGGAACAAAAACCCACAACTCCCACAGGAAAACATTCAGATTAAATATGGCTCCCAATCAGAGATAACGAGCCGACAGCTGACACTCGTTACCTCCGATTGGGAGTCATAGACCAAACCTAGAAATGAAGCCAACAGAAAGGCAAACCTAGAAATACACCCAAACCCAACATAACAAAATACACCCTGGCTCAAATACAAAAGTCCCGGAGCCAGAGTGTCACAGTACCCCCCCCTAAAGGTGCGAACTCCGGGCGCACCAGCATACAGTCTAGGGGAGGGTCTGGGTGGGCGTCTGTCCACGGTGGCGGTTCTGGCCCTGGTCGTGGTCCCCACCCCACCTTAGTCACTATCTGCTTCCGTAGCCTCCTCCACATGACCACCCCCCAACTAAACCCCACTGGATTAAGGGGCGGCACCGGACTAAAGGGCAGCACCGGACTAAGGGGCAGCACCGGACTAAGGGACAGCACCGGACTCAATGGCGGATCCTGGCTGGCTGGCTCTGGTGGATCCTGGCTGGACGGCTCATGGCTGGCTGAAGGATCTGGCTGCTCATGGCTGGCTGACGGATCTGGCTGCTCATGGCTGGCTGACGGATCTGGCTGCTCATGGCTGGCCGACGGATCTGGCTGCTCATGGCTGGCCGACGGATCTGGCTGCTCATGGCTGGCTGAAGGATCTGGCTGCTCATGGCTGGCTGACGGATCTGGCTGCTCATGGCCGGCTGACGGATCTGGCTGCTCATGGCTGGCGGAAGACTCTGGCTGATCCTGTCTGGCGGAAGGCTCTGGCTGATCCTGTCTGGCGGAAGGCTCTAGCGGCTCCGGTCTGGCGGACGGCTCTGAAGGCTCATGGCAGACGGGCGGCTTTGCAGGCTCAGTCCAGACGGCCAGTTCAAGCGCCTTTGGGCAGACGGGCAGTTCAGGCCCCGTTGGGCAGACGGCAGACTCTGGCCGTCTGAGGCGCACCGTAGGCCTGGTGCGTGGTGCCGGAACTGGAGGTACCGGGCTGAGGACACGCATCTCAGGGCTAGTGCGGGGAGAAGCAACAGGGCATGCTGGACCCTGGGAACGCACATAAAGCCTAGTGCGGGGAGAAGGAACAGGGCATGCTGGACCCTGGGGACGCACATAAGGCCTAGTGCGGAGAGCAGCAACAGGACGCACAGGACTCGGGGAACACACAGGAGGCTTGGTGCGTGGTGTAGGCACTGGTGGTACTGGGCTGGAGCGGGGAGGTGGCGCCGGAAATACCGGACCGTGCAGGCTTACTGGCCCCCTTGAGCACTGAGCCTGCCCAACCTTACCCGGGTTGATGCTCCCCGTCGCCCGACCAGTACGGGGAGGTGGAATAACCCGCACCGGCCTATGTGGGCGAACCGGGAACACCATGCGTAAGGCTGGTGCCATGTACGCCGGCCCGAGAAGACGCACTGGTAGCCGGATGCGTTGGGCCGGCTTCATGACATCTGGCTCAACGCTCACTCTAACCCGGCCGATACGTGGAGCTGGAATGTACCGAACCGGGCTATGCCTGCGTACAGGAGACACCATGCGCTCTACTGCGTAACACGGTGTCTGCCCGTACTCTCGCTCTCCACGGTAAGTCCAGGGAGTAGGCGCAGGTCTCCTACCTGACTTCGCCACACTCCCTTTAAGCCCCCCCCCAATAAATTTTTGGGTGGTACCCACGGGCTTCCAGCCTTGACTCCGTGCTGCCTCCTCATACCGCCTCCTCTCGGCTTTAGCTGCCTCCAGCTCTTCACGAGGGCGGCGATATTCTCCCGGTTGTGCCCAAGGACCCTTTCCAGCCAGTATCTCCCCCCATGTCCATGAATCCTTAGGAGCAGGGTCCTGTTGCCGCTTGACACGCTGCTTGGTCCTATTATGGTGGGTTTTTCTGTCCCGGTCGTCTATGTCGTCTAAGTATGACCAAGGCGCAGCGTGTCCAAGAAACATGACTTTATTAATAAACGTTATCGAACTACAAAACAAAAGACGACTCAATGAAGTCCACGGTACACTGACCGAAACGGAACAAAAACCCACAACTCCCACAGGAAAACATTCAGATTAAATATGGCTCCCAATCAGAGATAACGAGCCGACAGCTGACACTCGTTACCTCCGATTGGGAGTCATAGACCAAACCTAGAAATGAAGCCAACAGAAAGGCAAACCTAGAAATACACCCAAACCCAACATAACAAAATACACCCTGGCTCAAATACAAAAGTCCCGGAGCCAGAGTGTCACACAAATAGTTCAGAGAATGTTAAGAAACAACGTTCTTCTGTGGGAATTTCAGTACTTCAGCATAATGTTTCCTACATGTTTCCTAATGGTTCTATTTAAATTAATGTTCTTAAATTGTTCCGAGAAAATTAAGAAACAACTTTCTTCTGTGGGAATTTCAGTACTTCATAACGTTTTTTGCAGGTTTCCTCATGGTTCTATTTAAATCATGTTCTACAGACGTCAGTGCTACAGGTCGGTAGTCATTTAGGCAGGTTATCTTAGTGTCCTTGGGCACGGGGACTATGGTGGTCTGCTTGAAACTTGTTGGTATTACAGACTCAGTCAGGGACATGTTGAAAATGTCAGTGAAGACACTTGCCAGTTGGTCAGCACATGCTCGGAGTACACGTCCTGGTAATCTGTCTGGCCCTGCGGCCTTGTGAATGTTGACCTGCTTAAAATTCTTACTCACATCGGCTACGGAGAGCGTGATCACATAGTCATCCGGAACAGCTGGTGCTCTCATGCATGCTTCAGTGTTGCTTGCCTCGAAGCGAGCATAGAAGTGATTTAGCTCGTCTGGTAGGCTTGTGTCACTGGGCAGCTCGCGGCTGTGCTTCCCTTTGTAGTCTGTAATAGTTTTCAAGCCCTGCCACATCCGACGAGCGTCAGAGCCGGTGTAGTACGATTCAATCTCAGTCCTGTATTGACTCTTTGCCTGTTTGATGGTTCGTCGGAGGGCATAGCGGGATTTCTTTTAAGCGTCCGGGTTAGAGTCCCGCTCCTTGAAGGCGGCAGCTCTACCCTTTAGCTCAGTGCGGATGTTTCCTGTAATCCATGGCTTCTGGTTGGGGTATGTACGTACGGCCACTGTGGGGACGACATCGTCGATGCACTTATTGATGAAGCCAGTGACTGATGTGGTGTACTCCTCAATGCCATCTGAAGAATCCCGGAACATGTTCCAGTCTGTGCTAGCAAAACAGTCCTGTAGCTTAGCATCTGAGTCATCCGACCACTTTTTCATTAACCGAGTCACTGGTGCTTCCTGCTTTAGTTTTTGCTTATAAGCAGGAATCAGGAGGATAGAGTTATGGTCAGATTTGCCAAATGGAGGGCGAGGGAGAGCTTTGTATGCATCTCTGTGTGTGGAGTAAAGGTGGTCTAGAGTTTTTTTTCCCTCTGGTTGCACATTTAACATGCTGGTAGAAATTAGGTAGAACGGATTTAAGTTTCCCTGCATTAAAGTCCCCGGCCACTAGGAGCACTGCCTCTGGATGAGCGTTTTCCTGTTGACTTATGGCCTTATACAGCTCATTCAATGCAATCTTAATGTCAGCATTGGTTTGTGGTGGTAAATAGACAGCTATGAAAAATATAGATGAAAACTCTCTTGGTAAATAGTGTGGTCTACAGCTTATCATAAGATACTCTACCTCAGGCGAGCAAAACCTCGAGACTTCCTTAGTATTTGATTTTGTGCACCAGCTGTTGTTTACAAATATACACAGACCGCCACCCCTTGTCTTACCGGAGTCAGCCGTTCTATCCTGCCGATGTAGCGTATAGCCCGCTAGCTGTATGTTATCCATGTCGTCGTTCAGCCACGACTCGGTGAAACATAAGATATTACAGTTTTTAATGTCCCGTTGGTAGGATAACCGTAATCTTAGGTCATCCAATTTATTTTCCAATGATTGAAGATTGGCTAATAGGATTGATGGGAGCGGCAGTTTACTCGCTCGCCGTCGGATCCTTACAAGGCACCCCGACCATGTCCACGATATCTCCGTCTCTTCCTCATGCGAATGACGGGGATTTGGGCCTTGTCGGGTGTCTGTAGGATATCCTTTGCGGCCGCCTCGTTGAAGAAAAATTATTTGTCCAATACGAGGTGAGTAATCGCTGTCCTGATATCCAGAAGCTCTTTTTGGTTATAAGAGACGACGGCAGAAACGTTATGTACAAAATAAATTACAAATAACGCAGAAAAACACACATAATAGTACAATTGGTTAGAGGGCTGTAAAACGGCAGCCATCTTCTCCGGCGCCATTTCGATATAAAACATTAAAGACATTAAAGACATGTTTAAACCATACATTTCCTTTTATTTGTAAATTTTTCAAACAATACAAAATGCATTAAGTTAAAAAAGTCCAGCAATGCAGATACAATGAACATTACGCAGGGCTGTGAAGTGTAGCTTAGTGGTTCCCAAACTATGGGTCGTGACACCATGTTGGGTCGCCTGATATGAAAATGGGGTCGCAGGAATAAAAAATTTAAAAATTAATACATTCTAATATTGTCTTTGTATCTCAAAATCATTGTAATGTGGTTAGCCTAAAAAATCTAAATGAAAATTATTCAAATCTAAAAGATAAAATTCAACCATAGAGCATGGGAAAAGGCCACACTTGACCGTTGCACTTAAATCCTTCCCACGGTGAATGGCTAGGCCCACTATGCTATGAAACACTATTGCAGAGACTTTGATATTACCGGCCCCAATTGATATGGTGAAAACAATGTGTGGGGAGGCAGAGGCACAGAAACGCACATCAATACCTTTGTCAGATAACACTGTTAAACAAATGATTTATGCTATTTCGAGCAATCAAGAGGAAACTCTGACTGAACGACTCCAAAAACTTCCCAGCTTACGCTCTCCAGATGGACGTTAGCTGTGAGGGCTGACATGCCCATGCATTGACTTTTGTTCGCTATACATGTCAGGTGATGTTATTCACGAGGACATATTGTTCTGTCTCACGATTTGCGAGCATGAAACGGCACAGGGGATGTTCAGTGTGCTGCATGGCTATATTAATAAAAAAAACACATTCCATGGGATCGAATTGTGGGCTTTTGCACAGATGGGGCTCCATCTATGGCGGGACGGCGGGCAGGCCTCTGCACTCTAGTTATGAATGTGTCTCCCTCTGCCATGTGGACGCATTGTATGATACACAGGGAGCAACTGGTGGCAAAAGAGCCGAGCACAGAACAGAAATAAACTGCAGCAGGTAACTTCGATTGTAAACAAAATTATATCAAACCACATCCACTGTGTGCACGTCTGTTCGCAAAACTATGTGGAGATACTGGATCAGAGAATGACAATGTTCTATTTCACAACAAGTCTTGGTGTTTTTTTTAGGGGGAGTGTTGGAAAGATTTTTGCACATTGAGAGGAACTGTTGTCATTCACAATGGATGGGAAAAAAACAGACTTGGTTGACTCTAATGTAATGAAAAGAAAATGTGTCTCCTTGCCTATGTAACAGGACATATTTGGTAAACTGAACGAACTAAACGCAAGCAATCAGGGGAAATACAAAAACCTTATATAGATGAGTGGCCGAATCAGTGGATTCAGAGGAAATTATTATTATTGGAGAGAGTCTTTCAAAAGCGAACCCCCTCGGATGTGCATGTTTCTAACAGAAAACAGCACGAGTGATGACTGCTCACCTCCAACGCTTGGAAGAGCACACTTTGGAACCTACTCCCCAATCTGTTTGACTGTGATCCTGGCTCAGGTGACATGCCGGTAAATGAAATCGAACAGCTGCTCGAGCTGTCATGTGACCGAATGCTGCAGACAACGTATTCACGGGTCACTACGGAGGAGTTTTGGTTCCTGACTCAGAGGGAATAAATAGTATACCGTCTCCCTCTGAGCATTAATGCGGCGTTCAAAACAACTGGGAACTTGGAACTCTCCGACTTCAGTGTGTTCAAGACAACTTGCGAACTCAGGAAAAAATGAGCTCCCGACTGGGAAAAATTGTTTTGAACGATCATCCAACTCGGAATTCCAACTCGGGAACTCAAGCCTCTTTCTAGAGCTCCAACCTTCCGACCTGAAGATCACCGACGTCATAATTAGACCTCGTATTTTTCCAAGTTATCTTCAAAGCACCATAAAACTCATCGTACCCATCGCCAGCTAATATCTGTCTGGAACTGGATTCAGGTGCTCTTGTCTGCATTAAAACCAAACATCGATCCAGGTTTGAATGTGACAGCAGAGATAAGGTGCGCACTGCCGACCACGCACCCCTGACTTTGAGAAGCTCTGATGCGATATGCATCAAGCCACACCCATCTCATTAGTGGTTGTGAGATAAGATAATTATGTCAGACTAATTTGCATTTGACTGTCATAGCAATTATGTGATGGTGAGTTGAGAAGATAATCAGAAATACTGTTACAATGTTTTTCTATTGACAGCCATGGCCCCAAATAAAAAAGGGGGGTTTAAAATGGAATTTGGGGGAAAAAACTGAAATAGGCAAAAAATATAAAACAGATTTTAAAAAGGCCCTACCAATGTTTGTTGCTGTGCATGACTGCACTTTAGAGTGTGTCATCCTTCAGCACAGCATTCTGGGGGAAGTTGAGGTCAGGTCCAATATTGCCTATACACCCAAGAGGTAAAGAGGGTGGACCATCCTAGAAATGTTTTAGAGTAATATAATATATACAATTTAGCAGATGCTTTAATCAAATTTTATTTTTTCACATGCGCCGAATACAACAGGTGTAGACCTTACATTGAACTGCTTACTTACAAGCCCTTAACCAACAATGCAGTTAAGAAAAACAAGAGTTTTACTAAATAAACTAAAGTAAAAATTTAAAAGAGCAACAATAAAATAACAATAACGTGGCTACATACAGTAGACATACTATTATATATATATATATAGTCAGCCACCAATTGTGAAAGTTCTCCCACTTAAAAAGATGAGAGAGGCCTGTAATTTTCATCATAGGTACACGTCAACTATGACAAATGAGGAAAAAAAATCCAGAAAATCATATTGTAGGATTTGTTATGAATTTATTTGCAAATTATGGTGGAAAATAAGTATTTGGTCAATAACAAAAGTTTCTCAATACTTTGTTATATACCCTTTGTTGGCAATAACACAGGTCAAACGTTTTCTGTAAGTCTTCACAAGGTTTTCACACACTGTTGCTGGTATTTTGGCCCATTCCTCCATGCAGATCTCCTCTAGAGCAGTGACTTTCAACTCCCTCCAAAGATTTTCTATGGGGTTGAGATCTGGAGACTGGCTAGGCCACTCCAGGACCTTGAAATGCTTCTTACGCAGCCACTCCTTCGTTGCCCGGGCGGTGTGTTTGGGATCATTGTCATGCTGAAAGACCCAGCCACGTTTCATCTTCAATGCCCTTGCGGATGGAAGGAGGTTTTCACTCAAAATCTCACGATACATGGCCTCATTCATTCTTTCCTTTACACGGATCAGTCGTCCTGGTCCCTTTGCAGAAAAACAGCCCCAAAGCATGATGTTTCCACCCCCATGCTTCACAGTAGGTATGGTGTTCTTTGGATGCAACTCAGCATTCTTTGTCCTCCAAACATGACGAGTTGAGTTTTGACCAAAAAGTTCTATTTTGGTTTCATCTGACCATATAACATTCTCCCAATCCTCTTCTGGATCATCCAAATGCACTCTAGCAAACTTCAGACGGGCCTGGACATGTACTGGCTTAAGCAGGGGGACACGTCTGGCACTGCAGGATTTGAGTCCCTGGCGGCGTAGTGTGTTACTGATGGTAGGCTTTGTTACTTTGGTCCCAGCTCTCTGCAGGTCATTCACTAGGTCCCCCGTGTGGTTCTGGGATTTTTGCTCACCGTTCTTGTGATCATTTTGAACCCACGGGGTGAGATCTTGCGTGGAGCCCCAGATCGAGGGAGATTATCAGTGGTCTTGTATGTCTTCCATTTCCTAATAATTGCTCCCACAGTTGATTTCTTCAAACCAAACTGCTTACCTATTGCAGATTCAGTCTTCCCAGCCTGGTGCAGGTCTACAATTTTGTTTCTGGTGTCCTCTTTGATCTTGGCCATAGTGGAGTTTGGAGTGTGACTGTTTGAGGTTGTGGACAGGTGTCTTTTATACTGATAACAAGTTCAAACAGGTGTCATTAATACAGGTAACGAGTGGAGGACAGAGGAGCCTCTTAAAGAAGAAGTTACAGGTCTGTGAGAGCCAGAAATCTTGCTTGTTTGTAGGTGACCAAATACTTATTTTCCACCATAATTTGCAAATAAATTCATAAAAAATCCTACAATGTGATTTTCTGGAGAAAAAAAAATCTCAATTTGTCTGTCATAGTTGACGTGCACCTATGATGAAAATTACAGGCCTCTCTCATCTTTTTAAGTGGGAGAACTTGCACAATTGGTGGCTGACTAAATACTTTTTTTCCCCACTGTAAGGCAGATCAAAAGAAGGGGAAAAAAGGGGAACATCGTAAAGAAAAGAGACAAAGAGAGCTGGGTGTTCTTAAGCTGTTTGAAAATGAGGGACAAAAACGGATAAAAGATACAAAAGATAAAAGAGACAAAAGAGGTGAAGGTAACAGAAAAACTAATGGCAGATATACACCTTTCTCACATAAGGATTCAGCAAAAAGACCCACCTTACGAGGAAGAAGTAGAGTTTAAGGACGTCTATCCTCAGCTTCCAGTGATTATTCAGGAGGGTGATTACGGTGGGAACACAGTCTGCCATAGGAGACATTAAGATACTTTTGGCTAATGTCCTTGGGATTCCAGGTATGGAAGAAATTTTTCAGAGCGCTGGACTTAATCGATATATGGGGACTGCGGTGAATGATCCTGAGTTGTTAGCTGCAAGTAGAAAATAGGCTGTGGAGAGCACTGAAAGATACGTTTCCAACAAATGTGCATCCTGACAACATTCTGATTGACCCACTAGGACAACAAGAAAATCAGAGAGCCTATGTGTCAAGAGCTCATCAGGTGTGGAGAAATATTACCGGAAATGATCCAGATGTGAGTCAAATAGAGCAGTCAATTTTGCGAGCTAAATTGCAGATGGGGCTGCCCTCACCAGTAAGGAGCAAACTGGCAGAGGTGGTTGGACTTGGAAACATGGCAAAAGGTGTCTATACAGATCATATAGCCCATCAAGTGGATCTATACAGGAAAAAGGAACACAACCAGAAAGAACAGGACCAAGAAACTCTCAGAAAACTCAATCAAATACAACTGGTGGAGAATAAGAAGACGGAGAAGAAATAGGCTTTGGTTATGTAGAATCAGTGTCCACCAAATCAACAATCACTGCTACAGCTTCAACCGAACCAGGTCCAACCGCAATTGTCCCAGCCACCACTAGTGGGACCAGTTGTTTCATATCCACAGCCAGTTTCCGGACAGACACAGAATTGGAGAGGAAGAGGACGTGAAGGTTGAGGAAGAGGAAGAGGAGGAAGATTTAATCCATACTTCCAGCAATCTTCAGAAGTGTGTTATAATTGTGGACAGGTTGGTCACTTTGCCCATGAGTGTAATGGGCCAGGAGGAAACACCCGAGGAAGTTTCAGAGGAAGATACAGGGGCCAGTCAAGATCATTTGGAGGATCGGTGAACCCTTATAGGGGCCCGGAGCCAGGATTCTAGATGTGCCCAGAAGATCCGAAAGGGGGGTGTCAGCTGGTAGCATCAGGACCAGAAAAAAATCTAACAATTGAGGTGAAAGTAATCAACCGACCATTGGAAGTGATAGCGGATAGCGGAGCTGCTTTCACCTGTGTTCGGCCTGAAGATGCTACACATCTTCCTATGTCCAATCAACTGATTCTGACAATTGGATTTGAGGGAGTGAAACAGCTGATTCCTCTTACGGAACCAATTGAGCTCTGCTATAAAAATCAGAAAACTACAATACCCATACTGGTATCGGAACATACACCTATTGCATTGTTGGGAAGAGATGCATTGTGTAGATTGAATTGTACAATAAAATGTACGCCAGACGGCTGTCTGGTAGAAGTGCCAAAAGAAACGGTTACCTTTGAGAGCTATGGTTAAGGATACTGGGAATGGTCAACTCCATAGCAATCTTTCCTGGACACAGGAAGGCCTTGTAGCATTTGAAACGATCAAACAGAGGTTACAAGAGGCACCAGCACTCACACTACCAGACTACTCTAAGAATGTCTTGCTATATGTGTCTACTTCTACTGGATGTAAATATGCATGTGCAGTTCTTTGTCAGCCGACAGGTACAGGGACGAATCCTCAGCCTATTTCCTACTACTCTACTGCCTATTCAGAAGTAGAACTAGGGCTACCACTGTGCTACAGAGCAATGGTGGGAGTATATTCAATGTATGACAAAGCATCCCGCCTGGTATGGCAACTGCTTGGCCTCCGACCGCAAGGCACTACAGAGGGTAGTGTGTACGGCCCAGTACATCACTGGGGCCAAGCTTCCTGCCATCCAGGACCTCTATACCAGGCGGTGTCAGAGGAAGGCCCTCAAAATTGTCAAAGACTCCAGCCACCCTAGTCATAGACTGTTCTCCTTGCTACCGCACGGCAAGCAGTACCGGAGTGCCAAGTCTAGGTCCAAAAGACTTCTCAACAGCTTCTACCCCCAAGCCATAAGACTCCTGAACAGCTAATCATGGCTACCCGGACTATTTGCACTGCCCCCCCACCCCATCCTTTTTACGCTGCTGCTACTCTGTTAATTATTTATGCATAGTCACTTTAACTCTACCCACATGTACATATTACTTCAACTATCTCAACTAGCCGGTGCCCCCGCACATTGACTCTGCACCGGTACCCCCCTGTATATATAGCC
The DNA here is from genome assembly GCF_964263955.1 of Coregonus lavaretus. NCBI lineage: Eukaryota > Metazoa > Chordata > Actinopteri > Salmoniformes > Salmonidae > Coregonus > Coregonus lavaretus. Next base: position 48,311 of record NW_028158468.1, on the reverse strand, counting down.
TCCCTACTGTTATTTTATTTGACTTCTGCTCTTTTTTTCTCAACACTTTTTTTGTTGTTGTTTTATTTGTACTTTTTTTGTTAAAAATAAATGCACTGTTGGTTAAGGGCTGTAAGTAAGCATTTCACTGTAATGTCTGCACCTGTTGTATTCGGCGCATGTGACCAATAAAATTTGATTTGATTTTATCATCTGTTACGATGGGTTACCCAGTAACAATTCTTACCCATCATAGTCTCAGAAATCTTCTGAACTATGGGAAATATACATTGACTATGCCTAGGCTCAGAGACTATCATAGGCTCTTAGAGCAGGAAGATGTCACCCTAGTGAGGTGTGATACGGTGAATCCAGCTGAGAATTTGCCAACTTCAGAGGATAGTGATTGTGTTCAAGAAGCAGAGAAATACTCGAGGCTTAGATCAGATTTGCAAGCCCTTCCATTATGTGAGGCAGACCTGGAGTATTGGACTGATGGGTCTTGTTATCGTGTGGGAGATAAATTGTGTGCTGGCTATGCAGTAGTTAAAGCCCAAGGAACTGGATTTGTTGTTGAAAAGACTGAAGTAATACCACAGCCTGCGTCCGCACAACGTGCTGAACTTGTGGGGCTAACATTTTTTTACATTTTACATTTTAGTCATTTAGCAGACGCTCTTATCCAGAGCGACTTACAGTTAGTGAATACATATATATATATATATTTTTTAATTTAATTTAAAAAAAAAAATTATATACTGGCCCCCCGTGGGAATCGAATCCACAACCCTGGCGTTGCAAACGCCATGCTCTATCAACTGAGCTACATCCCTGCCGGCCATTCCCTCCCCTACCCTGGACGACGCTGGGCCAATTGTGCGCCGCCCATGAGTCTCCCGGTCGCGGCCGGCTGCGACAGAGCCTGGATTCGAACCAGGATCTCTAGTGGCACAGTTAGCACTGCGATGCAGTGCCTTAGACCACTGCGCCACTCAGGAGACTAAACTTGGACCTAGACTTGGCACTTCATCAGCAGCTTTGTTCCCTTGTGTGACTTTTGACACATCTGCTTCTACGATTGACAAACAGTTATGGCTAGACCGAGGTGCCGTCAAAGATGCGAAGGGTCTTTGGAGAAACCATGAGGGGTTGATAGTAGCGCCTCTAGACCTATTAGGTCTGATGATTCAGGAAGCACATGGGTTAGCTAATGTTGCAAGGGGGGAGGTTAGGAGAAAGATCACAAAGGAGTATGGTTTTTGGGCACCATATTTGCTTGAAAAGGTTGACTATGTCATAGGCAGGTGCACAATCTGTCTGAAAAATAATGTTCGCAGGGGTGTGACTGTTCTTCCTGGTTATATTCCAACACCGAGAGGTCCTATGCGTGAGTTGGTTATCGACTTTGTTGATATGATAAAACCAGTTGAAGGGAAAAGATAAATGCTGGTGGTTGTAGATATATTTTCACGATGGCCGGAGGCATGTCCAACCAAGCGAAAAGACGCTCAGTCGGTTGCAAAGTTTTTGTGTAAAGAAGTCATAAGCAGGTGGGGATTTCCCGATCGAATATCCTCAGATAATGGGAAAGAGTTCTGTGGATAAATCAGTGAAATTGATTTTGCAAAATTGGGAAAAAAGTCAGACCAAAACGTTACGAAAACTAGGGTTGAAGTAACTCTAGGAAATTTTGAATATCTGATTGTGCGATAATTTTCACATTTCTTTGCATATTGTTGTGATATTTTGTGTTTTCTTATGAATCAAAGGGGGGAAATGGAATGTGATTCATTTATATATATCATTTTTATATATTATTTTTGATATTGATGTTTTAATTTTCATGTGTTGCTTTGCAAAAGATACTGGTTGGTGTTTTCTTTTCTTCCAGAAGCATATGGGGAATGTGTAGAGTGGGATTCAAATACTCAAACATGGACAATATGAATGGATGGAGGAAGTTGAACAAGGACGGTGTGGAAATGTTCAGATTCCATCATCGACTTTGCATTGAAAGTCGGCACTGTGGAGGAGCTGCAGTGTAGTGGACTACATTCCAGTGTCTGCAATGATATTTATATACATATTTGCATGTGTAATACATCATTTGTGTCATATTCTTTCTGTATTAATTTTTTGAAGAATGATGTTTTCTGTTGTTGGGTACATGTGGGGACCTCAGATGTTTTGGGTTTTTTCTTTGACGCTTAGGGATATTGGGTCTAGGCAGGGACAGAGAGAATCCAATGGAGGGTCCGATGGGTCGACCAGCCTTAATGTGGACATTTTTTGATTGTATTTTGTTTTCTGAGGCTTTCATGTGTATTTGATTGCACCATAGCTTAAAATGCATTGATAAAGATTTATAAATTGATCTGGAGTACTTAGGTGGTCGCCTGGGGCAGAGGGGCCGTGATATAATTTTACTGTCTTGATTGATTGATGGATATTTGGAAAGAAAGCTGCCAGACAGGTTTTTCGCTCTTACACTCCATAAAAATATGTTCACACTCCATAAACTTGGTTTTATTGCTAAAGTTACACTAGCAGCCTGATGTAATAAAAATTGTTATTTGTCATAATCCTATTATTTTTGTTTTCGAGACTTAATTAGTCTCGAAGGGGGGACATACAGTGGGGGAAAAAAGTATTTAGTCAGCCACCAATTGTGCAAGTTCTCCCACTTAAAAAGATGAGAGAGGCCTGTAATTTTCATCATAGGTACACGTCAACTATGACAGACAAAATGAGGGAAAAAAATCCAGAAAATCACATTGTAGGATTTTTAATGAATTTATTTGCAAATTATGGTGGAAAATAAGTATTTGGTCAATAACAAAAGTTTCTCAATACTTTGTTATATACCCTTTGTTGGCAATGACACAGGTCAAACGTTTTCTGTAAGTCTTCACAAGGTTTTCACATACTGTTGCTGGTATTTTGGCCCATTCCTCCATGCAGATCTCCTCTAGAGCAGTGATGTTTTGGGGCTGGGATTTTTGCTCACCGTTCTTGTGATCATTTTGACCCCACGGGGTGAGATCTTGCGTGGAGCCCCAGATCGAGGGAGATTATCAGTGGTCTTGTATGTCTTCCATTTCCTAATAATTGCTCCCACAGTTAATTTCTTCAAACCAAGCTGCTTACCTATTGCAGATTCAGTCTTCCCAGCCTGGTGCAGGTCTACAATTTTGTTTCTGGTGTCCTTTGACAGCTCTTTGGTCTTGGCCATAGTGGAGTTTGGAGTGTGACTGTTTGAGGTTGTGGACAGGTGTCTTTTATACTGATAACAAGTTCAAACAGGCGCCATTAATACAGGTAACGAGTGGAGGACAGAGGAGCCTCTTAAAGAAGAAGTTACAGGTCTGTGAGAGCCAGAAATCTTGCTTGTTTGTAGGTGACCAAATACTTATTTTCCACCATAATTTGCAAATAAATTCATTAAAAATCCTACAATGTGATTTTCTGGAGAGAAAAAAATCTCAATTTGTCTGTCATAGTTGACGTGTACGTATGATGAAAATTACAGGCCTCTCTCATCCTTTTAAGTGGGAGAACTTGCACAATTGGTGGCTGACTAAATACTTTTTTTCCCCACTGTATGTAGTATCTGAACATTTATAACTTTGGCTGAGGTTTTCATATTGTTGGTTAAATGAACTCTACTTTGCTTTGCTGAAACATCTGGAAAGTTTTACTATAGGGGGCCCCTAAGACAGTGGACATTGGGATATGTGGAGGCCAGGGATGGGCTATTCAAAACACGCCATCTTATGTTACATAGGATATATACCATGTTTTAACAAAGGGACGGGGAGAGTGATCATATTTGAGATTGGGTTTGTTGCTCTCCAGATTCTGCAGAAGTCTGTAAATTGATGCTGAAATCTTTGATATAATAAACCTTTATAATCAGAGTACAGTGTCAGCGGATTTCTTATCAACACAGCATTGCAGCATTGTTCGGCCACCACACATCAAAACTATGAAATAACACATATGGAATCATGTAGTAACCAAAAAAAGTGTTAAACAAATCAAATTATATTTGAGATTCTTCAAATAGCCACCCTTTGCCTTGATGACAGCTTTGCACACTCTTGGCATTCTTCCCAGCGATGGCTTGTGAGAATGACCGATTCAAAGTAGAGGGTCTACACTAAAAAAAATAGTTTGTGAGAAAGATTGATCATGCATTTTCAGCCAGAAACATGTCAGGAAGGACCAGCAGACAGTCTGTTTATACAACTAGCCTTTTCTGTACATTGTACTGACGTGAAAAAAACAAAAAACAAACGCTGTAATCTGTATGAGAGGTCCTCCTACAGTTTCTGTCCTCCTACAGCTTCTGTCCTCCTACAGTTTCTGTCCTCCTACAGTTTCTGTCCTCCTACAGTTTCTGTCCTCCTACAGTTTCTGTCCTACAGTTTCTGTCCTCCTACAGTTTCTGTCCTCCTACAGTTTCTGTCCTCCTACAGCTTCTGTCCTCCTACAGTTTCTGTCCTCCTACAGTTTATGTCCTCCTACAGTTTCTGTCCTCCTACAGTTTCTGTCCTCCTACAGCTTCTGTCCTCCTACAGTTTCTGTCCTCCTACAGTTTCTGTCCTACAGTTTCTGTCCTCCTACAGTTTCTGTCCTCCTACAGTTTCTGTCCTCCTACAGTTTCTGTCCTCCTACAGCTTCTGTCCTCCTACAGTTTCTGTCCTCCTACAGTTTATGTCCTCCTACAGTTTCTGTCCTCCTACAGTTTCTGTCCTCCTACAGCTTCTGTCCTCCTACAGTTTCTGTCCTCCTACAGTTTCTGTCCTACAGTTTCTGTCCTCCTACAGTTTCTGTCCTCCTACAGTTTATGTCCTCCTACAGTTTCTGTCCTCCTACAGTTTCTGTCCTCCTATACAGGAATAAGCTAACGTGGAATTGTTATTTGATTTAGAATTTTAAGACCCATTTAGGTATAAACAATTTTTTATTTTTTTTTTTGACAATTATTTGATACAATATTGAATATTTACTACTATAGCCCATAGGAATGCATTGAATAACACACTCATAAAAAGACAAAAAAAGACAGTAAAAAAAATTCATCATAAGGAATAAGGTTTTGATGTGTCTGTCCTATATCTAGGAGATAGAAGGAGGATCAGGAAATATTAAACAATTTTGAACACATATTTAACCCCTTATTTTTGTTGCCACAAAACGACCTCCATACTTCCATTCATTTGTGATTCATCCTTCAGACGAGTCCCGTGACACTAGAGCAAAACGAAGAACGTCCCATATTAGTTTGTTTATATTTACATATTATATTACTTTTTTATTAGTTTGTAGGCCAAACCGTTCGGACACTACAGACGACGGACGTGAGAAGACCAATTTTCAGGATGTCTTACGGTCTGACAGACACCGCTGTAGCTCAGCTATCTTCCACCGCAGATGCAGAAGGCCAACATAGGCGGGATGCGGTGAATTGAGATGCAGCTCATGAAAAAAAAAAAACAGCTATCTCTAGCATAACGGATTTTGATGGGAATTTTTTATATGTTAGATTGACACACGGGTGCATCAAGACTCTTAAGGTTAAGAAGCAGGGGTTGGAACCAAAATTATTTTTCCAATCGTTTCGTTCTGAACAGAACCGTTTACTTTTATTCGTTCTGACCAGCAAAATAAAGTTCTGAACCCAAAAAATACTGGGTTATATCGTTCCTTTCTGTTCCTTTTTAAACCCTTTTTGAAATATTTTTGTTATTTAGCTCGACATTAAATCACTCCACCAATCAGTGAGCAGCTTGAGTTGGGGCGGGTGAAGCTATTTAATCTGTATAGGAAAGTCGTTAAGAGCTCATTTTATTTTGCAGTAACAGCTTTAGTAACGGTTTAGTCATAATGAAAGACAAAAACACGCTGCGCTGCCAGTCACAATGGACAGGCACGAGATGCGACTGAAATTTTGCGGGTGGGGTGACATTGAGAGATGGTGGAGGAGGAAGCTTGGCTTGAAGCGCTGGGCATCTTGCTATGACACGTATTAGGCAGAATTATTCCTTCTACGGAGGAACTTTGAATGTCTTTGAACTTCAGAGAGAGTTGGTTAACATTGGACCAGAGCAAAGCTAGCTAGCTAACAAACTTGTGTGTGCAGATCAGCACTAGAATTAAAAACACGTCTTACCTTTTTGTACTTAATAAATTCATTGTGAAACGTGATAACTATAGTATCCGTAACTAGCATTGAAAAAGTCAATCCATTCTTCTCTAATTATACATCTCTTTCCCTAATTTCTGAATCACACCTGTAAGCTCCAATACAGTTCCAACAGGTAACATGCTGGGTTCTGAGGTTTTATCTGTAGAGTTGAAAGTTGAGGCGGCTGCTGTTCTAGAGAGACTGGTTTCTGTGCTTGAGAGAAAAGATTGATCAGAAGTTGTTTTCAGCCGGTAATAATCATGTCTGTCAGGAAGCTCTTACAGACTTATTACAGAACTACCCTTTCCCATCTCTATTTCTGGACATAGTGCTGCCGTGTAAAGACAGACTGTTATTTCTGGACATTCAGTGGCTTGCGAAAGTATTCACCCCCCTTGGCATTTATTTTGTTGCCTTACAACCTGGAATTAAAATTGATTTTTTTGGGGGGGTGGGTTTTTATCATTTGATTTCACACAACATGCCTACCACTTTGAAGATGCAAAATATTTTTCCTTGTGATACAAACAAGAAATAAGACACAAAAACAGAAGACTTGAGCGTGCATAACTATTCACCTCCCTGATGCTGCCACCACCATGTTTGACTGTGGGGATGATGTTCTCGGGGTGATGAGAGGTGTTGGGTTTGCGCCAGACATAGCGTTTTCCTTGATGGCCATAAAGCTCCATTTTAGTCTCATCTGACCAGAGTACCTTCTTCCATACAGTGAGGGAAAAAAGTATTTGATCCCCTGCTGATTTTGTATGTTTGCCCACTGACAAAGACATGATCAGTCTATAATTTTAATGGTAGGTTTATTTGAACAGTGAGAGACAGAATAACAACAAAAAATTCCAGAAAAACGCATGTCAAAAATGTTAGAAATTGATTTGCATTTTAATGAGGGAAATAAGTATTTGACCCCTCTGCAAAACATGACTTAGTACTTGGTGACAAAACCCTTGTTGGCAATTACAGAGGTTATGTCACGATCGTCATATGGAACAGACCAAGGCGCAGCGTGATGAACAAACATACTTTAATTAGTTAAAGTTTAAACACAAAACAAGAAACGACTCGTGACGTCCAACGGTATCAATGACCGAACACGGAACAAAAACCCACAAACACAAAGGGAAAACAGACAGTTTAAATATGGCTCCCAATCAGAGACAACCAGCCAACAGCTGACACTCGTTGCCTCTGATTGGGAGTCACTCAGGCAAACATAGAAATCAACAAACTAGAACCCCCAACATAGAAATAAACACATAGAATAAACACACCCTGGCTCAACAAATAGAGTCCCAGAGCCAGGGTGTGACAGTACCCCCCCCTAAAGGCGCGGACTGCGACCGCGCCTCAACTAAACAAAACAGGGGAGGGCTGGGCGGGCATACCTCCTCGGCGGCGGTTCTGGCTCCGGCCTTGACCACCACCCTCCAAAACACCCCCCATAGCGCCCCTGGTCCAGTCTGGCCCCGCCGGCTGGAGCCGAACTGGACTTAGCAGGAGCGGTTAGCTTCAGCTCCATCGTGGAGCAGTTGACCGGTACCTTACCAGGCACCGGTGACCCAGGCATGGGTTGTGCTGGACTGACGACGCGCACCCCTGGCTTGGTGCGTGGAGGAGGAACGGGCCTTACCAGGCTGACGACGCGCACCCCTGGCTTGGTGCGTGGAGGAGGGACGGGCCTTACCAGGCTGACGACTCGCACCCCTGGCTTGGTGCGAGTGGCAGGAACAGGCCGGGCCGGGCTGGCGACGCGCACCGTAGACTTGGTGCGAGTGGCAGGAACAGGCCGGGCCGGGCTGGCGACGCGCACCGTATACTTGGTGCGAGTGGCAGGAACAGGCCGGGCCGGGCTGGCGACGCGCACCGTATACTTGGTGCGAGTGGCAGGAACAGGCCGGGCCGGGCTGGCGACGCGCACCGTATACTTGGTGCGAGTGGCAGGAACAGGCCGGGCCGGGCTGGCGACGCGCACCGTATACTTGGTGCGAGTGGCAGGAACAGGCCGGGCCGGGCTGGCGACGCGCACCGTATACTTGGTGCGTGGAGCAGGGACTGGCCGGACTGGGCTGGCGACGCACACCGTAGGCTTGGTGCGGGGAGCAGGGACAGGCCGGACCGGGCTGGCGACGCACACCGTAGGCTTGGTGCGTGGAGCAGGGACTGGCCGGACTGGGCTGGCGACGCACACCGTAGGCTTGGTGCGTGGAGCAGGGACAGGCCGAACCGGGCTGTGGAGACGGATAGGAGCCCTGGAGTGAAGAGCGGCCACAACCCGTCCTGGCTGAATGCCTACCCTCACACACTCTGTGTGAGGCATCCGCACAGGACGTACAGGGCGGTGTATCCGTAACCTGGTGGCCTCCAGAATCCGCCCCTTTTTTGCCTCCGTCAGCCCCGTCGTCCATGCCGTGTGCCCCCCCCTAAACATTTTCTGGGGTTGCCTCTCGACCGCCCGACGACGACCCTGATCACGCCGTTGCTCCTCTCTACGGCGCGCCTCCACCGTCTCTTCTCCCGGCGCTTCCTCCCATGTCCAGCCCAAGAGCTGCCCCTGGACACGCTGCTTGGTCGTTGCATGGTGGGTTTTTCTGTCACGATCGTCATATGGAACAGACCAAGGCGCAGCGTGATGAACAAACATACTTTAATTAGTTAAAGTTTAAACACAAAACAAGAAACGACTCGTGACGTCCAACGGTATCAATGACCGAACACGGAACAAAAACCCACAAACACAAAGGGAAAACAGACAGTTTAAATATGGCTCCCAATCAGAGACAACCAGCCAACAGCTGACACTCGTTGCCTCTGATTGGGAGTCACTCAGGCAAACATAGAAATCAACATACTAGAACCCCCAACATAGAAATAAACACATAGAATAAACACACCCTGGCTCAACAAATAGAGTCCCAGAGCCAGGGTGTGACAGGTTAGACGTTTCTTGTAGTTGGCTACCAAGTTTGCACACATCTCAGGAGGGATTTTGTCCCACTCCTCTTTGCAGATCTTCTCCAAGTCATTAAGGTTTCGAGGCTGACGTTTGGCAACTCAAACCTTGAGCTCCCTCCACATATTTTCTATGGGATTAAGGTCTGGAGACTGGCTAGGCCACTCCAGGACCTTAATGTGCTTATTCTTGAGCCACTCCTTCGTTGCCTTGGCCATGTGTTTTGGGTCATTGTCATGCTGGAATACCCATCCACGACCCATTTTCAATGCCCTGGCAAGGAGGTTCTCACCCAAGATTTGACGGTACATGGCCCCGTCCATCGTCCCTTTGATGCGGTGAAGTTGTCCTGTCCCCTTAGCAGAAAAACATCCCCAAAGCATAATGTTTCCTTCTCTATATTTGACGGTGGGGATGGTGTTCTTGGGGTCATAGGCAGCATTCCTCATCCTCCAAACACGGCGAGTTGAGTTGATGCCAAAGAGCTCGATATTGGTCTCATCTGACCACAACACTTTCACCCAGTTCTCCTCTGAATCATTCAGATGTTCTTTGGCAAACTTTAGACAGGCATGTATATGTGCTTTCTTGAGCAGGGGAACCTTGCGGGCGCTGCAGGATTTCAGTCCTTCACGGCGTAGTGTGTTACCAATTGTTTTCTTGGTGACTATGGTCCTAGCTGCCTTGAGATCATTGACAAGATCCTCCCGTGTAGTTCTGGGCTGATTCCTCACCGTTCTCATGATCATTGCAACTCCACGAGGTGAGATCTTGCATGGAGCCCCAGGCCAAGGGAGATTGACAGTTATTTTGTGTTTCTTCCATTTGCGAATAATCGCACCAACTGTTGTCACCTTCTCACCAAGCTGCTTGGCGATGGTCTTGTAGCCCATTCCAGCCTTGTGTAGGTCTACAATCTTGTCTCTGACATCCTTGGAGAGCTCTTTGGTCTTGGCCATGGTGTAGAGTTTGGAATCTAATTGATTGATTGCTTCTGTGGACAGGTGTCTTTTATACAGGTAACAAACTGAGATTAGGAGCACTCCCTTTAAGAGTGTGCTCCTAATCTCAGCTCGTTACCTGTATAAAAGACACCTGGGAGCCAGAAATCTTTCTGATTGAGAGGGGGTCAAATACTTATTTCCCTCATTAATATGCAAATTAATTTATAACATTTTTGACATGCGTTTTTCTGGATTTTTTGTTTGTTATTCTGTCTCTCACTGTTCAAATAAACCTACCATTAAAATTATAGACTGATCATTTCTTTGTCAGTGGGCAAACGTAGAAAATCAGCAGGGGATCAAATACTTTTCTCCCTCACTGTATGTTTGGGGAGTCTCCCACATGCCTTTTGGCGAACACCAAACGTGTTTGCTTATTTTTTACTTGAAGCAATGGCTTTTTTCTGGCCACTCTTCCGTAAAGCCCAGCTCTGTGGAGTGTACGGCTTAAAGTGGTCCTATGGACAGATACTCCAATCTACGCTGGAACCCACACACTGTTTATCAACGTTGTGAACAGACTGCCCCATGGTGATGGTTGGGTTATGGTATGGGCAGGCAGAAGCTATGGACTACGGAGACAATTGCATTTTATCGATGACAATTTTAATGCACAGAGATATCCGTGACGAGATCCTGAGGCCCATTGTCGTGCCATTCATCCGCCTCCATCACCTCATGTTTCAGCATGATAATGCACAGCCCCATGTCGCAAGGATCTGTACACAATTTCTGGAAGCTGAAAATGTCCCAGTTCTTCCATGGCCTGCATACTCACCAGACATGTCACCCATTGAGCATGTTTGGGATGCTCTGGATCCACATGTACGACAGCGTGTTCCAGTTCCTGCCAATATCCAGCAACTTCGCACAGCCATTGAAGAGGAGTGGGACAACATTCCACAGGCCACAATCAAAAGCATGATGCGAAGGAGATGTGTTGCGCTGCATGAGGCAAATGGTGATCACACCAGACACGGACTGGTTTTTTACTCCCCGCCCCTACCTTTTTTTAAAGGTATCTGTGACCAACAGATGCATATCTGTATTCCCAGTCATGTGAAATCCATAGATTAGGGCATAATGAATTTATTTCAATTGACTGATTACCTTATATGAACTGTAACTCAGTAAAATCTTTGAAATTGTTGCATGTTGCGTTTATATTTTTGTTCAGTATACATAGCAACCTCACTTACCTCGTACCCCTGCACATCGAGTCGGTACTGGTACTTCCTGTATATAGCCATGTTATTTTTACTAATTATTGTTATTCTTTCATCGCAGTGCTAGCTGTGCCACTAGAGATCCTGGTTCGAGTCCAGGCTCTGTCGCAGCCGGCGGCGCACAATTGTCCCAGCATCATCCAGGTTAGGGGAGGGTTTGGCCGGCAGGGATGTTCTTGTCCCATCGCGCACTAGCGACTCCTGTGGCGGGCCGGGCGCAGTGTACGCTGACTCGGTCGCCAGGTGTACGGTGTTTCCTCCGACACATTGATGCGGCTGGCTTCCGGGTTAAACAGGCACTGTGTCAAGAAGCAGTGCGGCTCGGTTGGGTTGTGTTTCGGAGGACGCACGACTCTCGACCTTCGCCTCTCCCGTGGCCGTACGCGAGTTGCAGTGATGGGACAAGACTGTAACTACCAATTGGATACCACGAAATTGGGAAGAAAAAGGGGGTAAATTACCAAAAAATGAAAATTTTTTTTATTGTTATTCATTGTGTATTTATTCCTTTCTATAAAAAAATATATATATCTTTAACTCTGCATTGTTGGAAATGGACCCGTAAGTAAGTATTTCACTGTTAGTCTAGACCTGTTGTTAACAAAACATGTGACAAATACAATTTGATTTGATTTTACAGATGAGCTGGTTAAAACGTTTCTGAAACGTATATCAAATCAAATCACATTTATATTTGTCACATGCGCCGAATACAACAGGTGTACACCTTACAGTGAAATGCTTACTTACAAGCCCTTAACCAACAATGCAGTGTTAAGAAAAATTAACTGTTAAGTAAACACTAAAAGCAGTAAAATAACAGTGCTGTGTTTGTTCTTTTGCAAGAATAATCTCATGTCGAAAATGTCCAGCCCTCCTACAATAACTTAAACTTAAATCTGCCGTACGAATATAGTTGAATCATCTGCTGCTATCAGATCACATGCTGTGTAGGGGAGGCTTTCTGCTGGCTACCATTCAATGGTTTCTATGGAGACACCCACACACTGCTCTCAGAACGGCAACGTGGGATACACGTGACGACATCACTCCCACACACACACACACACACACACACACACACACACACACACACACACACACACGCACACACACACACTCCCACACACACACACACACACACACACACACGCACACACACACACACACACACACACACACACACACACACACACACACACACACACACACACACACACACACACACACACACACACACTCCCACACACACACACACACACACACACACACACACACACACACACACACACACACTCCCACACACACACACACACACACACACACACACTCCCACACACACACACACACACACACACACACACACACACACACACACACACACACTCCCACACACACACACACACACACACACACACACACTCCCACACACACACACTCCCACACACACACACACACACACACACACACACACACACACACACACACACACACACACACACACACACACTCACACACACACACACTCCCACACACACACTCCCACACACACACACACAGCCCTCAAACGGGTGCCGCTGCGTGGGCAAGGGGATGACATCAGTCTGAGTGCACTTTCGTTTAAACTATCCATTTATTACTGACCCACTGGGCACACACTGGTTGAATCAACGTTGTTTTCAACGTCATTTCAATGAAATTACTTTGAACCAACTTGGAATGGACATTGAATTGTCGTCTGCGCCCCAGTGGGGAGGCTCATTTTTCATATAGTTTCTATCATGGAACGTCCTACAGTTATCCTACTTTAGTCTGCAAAAACACTACAGCGAATACTTCAGTAAAGTCTGCAAAAACACTACAGCGAATACTTCAGTAAAGTCTGCAAAAACACTACAGCGAATACTTCAGTAAAGTCTGCAAAAACACTACAGTGAATTTTTTATTTTACCTTTATTTAACTAGGCATGTCAGTTAAGAACAAATTCTTGTTTACAATGACTGCCTACACCGGCCAAACCCGGACCAATTGTGCGCCGCCCTATGGGACCGTTTCTCAACAGTAAACGCTTTAGGTGTAGCCTCAGACTATTTAACTAGTTAGCTAATCACTTGACTAGTTAAACCAGGTGGAACCAGATGTGTTTGTCTGGGGCTAAAACTACTGTTGGGGGTACTCAGACACTTCTTTAAAGGACCAGCATCCTGCAAGTTTGGATGGAGGGAAAGGTTGTCACTCCTCCTCTTACACCACCACACACACACACACACACACACACACACACACACACACACACACACACACACACACACAACCTCTTATCTCTAACCTCTAACCACTTACCACTAACCACTAATCACTAACCTCTAACCACTAACCACTAACCACTAACCACTAACCTCTAACCACTAACCTCTAACCACTAACCACTAATCACTAACCACTAACCACTAACCTCTAACCACTAACCACTAACCTCTAACATCTAACTTCTAACCTCTAACCACTAACCTCTAACCACTAACCACTAACCTCAAACCTCAAACCTCTAACCACTAACCACTAACCACTAACCTCTAACCACTAACCTCTAACCACTAACCACTAATCACTAACCACTAACCACTAACCTCTAACCACTAACCTCTAACCTCTAACCTCTAACCTCTAACCTCTAATCTCTAACCACTAACCTGTAACCACTAACCTGTAACCACTAACCTGTAACCACTAACCTGTAACCTCTAACCTCTAACCTCTAACCTCTAACATCTAACTTCTAACCTCTAACCACTAACCTCTAACCACTAACCTCTAACCTCTAACCTCTAACCACTAACCTCTAACATCTAACTTCTAACCTCTAACCACTAACCTCTAACCTCTAACCTCTAACCTCTAACCACTAACCACTAACCTCTAACATCTAACTTCTAACCTCTAACCACTAACCTCTAACCACTAACCTCTAACCTCTAACCTCTAACCACTAACCTCTAACATCTAACTTCTAACCTCTAACCACTAACCTCTAACCACTAACCACTAACCTCAAACCTCAAACCTCTAACCACTAACCACTAACCTGTAACCTCTAACCTCTAACCTCTAACCACTAAACACTAACCTCTAACCTCTAACCTCTAACCTCTAACCTCTAACCACTAACCTGTAACCTCTAACCTCTAACCTCTAAACACTAACCTGTAACCACTAACCTCTAACCTCTAACCACTAACCTCTAACCACTAACCTCTAATCTCTAACCACTAACCACTAACCTCTAACCTCTAACCACTAACCACTAACCTCTAACCTCTAACCTCTAAACTCTAACCTCTAACCTCTAACCTCTAACCACTAAACTCTAACCTCTAATCTCTAACCACTAACCTGTAACCACTAACCTGTAAATACTAACCTCTAACCTCTAACCTCTAACCTCTAACCTCTAACCACTAAACTCTAACCTCTAATCTCTAACCACTAACCTGTAACCACTAACCTGTAAATACTAACCTCTAACCTCTAACCACTAACCACTAACCTCTAACCACTAACCTATTACCACTAACCTCTTCAGCAAGATAGTGTAAGTAACAAGTCTGGGGAGGCAGGTAGCTTAGTGGTTAAGAACGTTGTGCCAGTAACTGAAAGGTCGCTGGTTCTAATCCCTGAGCTGACTAGGTGAAAAATCTGTCCATGTGCCCTTGAGCAAGGCACTTAACCCTAATTGCTCTGGATAAGAGCGTCTGCTAAATGACTGTAATGTCTCTCACGAATAGGTTTTTATTTGACACTCATTCTAAAAGATTCCAAACGGCCTTGACTTCAGTAGCATTATGTCTGAATGTGTGTCGTTTACTAGCCTCGTACAAACCATCCTGATCTGCAGAGCTTTAATGAATGTGTGTGGGCGTTTTATCGGCCTCGTACGAACCATCCTGATCTTGCGAGCTCACATTCTGTTTGTAGCGAATGTGAGCTTGTGGGATCAGGACGGTTTGTACAAGGCTAGACGTTTACACAGCGTTAATGAATGTGTGTCAGGCCTGCTGCGCTGACCCTCAGCCCTCAACCCTCCAAACTGTGTTTGTGTGTCTGCGTGTTTGTGTGTGTTTGTGTTTATGTATGCTTCTGCATCCTGACTGGTTGCATCACCGCCTGGTATGGCAACTGCTCGGCCTCCGACCGCAAGGCGCTACAGAGGGTCGTTCGTACGGCCCAGTACATCACTGGGGCAAAGCTTCCTGCCATCCAGGACCTCTATACCAGGCGGTGTCAGAGGAAGGCCCTTAAAAATTGTCAAAGACTCCAGCCACTCTAGTCATAGACTGTTCTCTCTGCTACTGCACGGCAAGCGGTACCGGAGCGCCAAGTCTAGGTCCAAGAGGCTTCTAAACAGCTTCTACCCCCAAGCCATAAGACTCCTGAACATCTAATCAAATGGCTACCCAGACTAATTTTTTGCTATTCTTTCTTAAAATTGCATTGTTGGTTAAGGGCTTGTAAGTAAGCATTTCACTGTAAGGTCTACACCTGTTGTATTTGGCGCATGTGACAAATACAATTTGATTTGATTTACTGTCAGGGCCCAGGTCTTACAGAGTCTGTGCAGAAGATCTAGGTGCTGCTGTAGGCCCTCCTTCGTTGGGGACAGGAGCACCAGATCATCAGCAAACTGTAGACATTTGACTTCAGTTTCTAGTAGGGTGAGGCCAGGTGCTGCAGACTGTTCTAGTGCCCTCGCCAATTCATTGATATATGTGACTAATTTCAGGAAGCTGGGCTTATGTCACACGTCACTAACTCACAGAAGCACCATTTTGAGTTAAAACATTTTTTTTTATCAGAAAGCGTTTTTGGGCAGAAATGCCTTCTGGAACATGTGAACTTTCATGTGCCTTAATAACAAACGTGTATGCCATTTGTAAATATTAACAAAATGGTTAAATTACGAGCCTAGTTGATTTAGCCATGGAATAAGACAGCAACCTTCCCGCTAGCAATGATTGGGTGAGATAATGAGTGGGCTGGACATGCCGAGAGATGAGTTCGGATTGGTCTGCCATGTAGCTCGCTTCTGTCTATAATATGAGCTGGTCAGTATGTGTAGGTAATCCTTTCTAACGCAGCTTTTTTGAAATAAATTATTTAGTAGAACTGCATAAGTGTTGCTCTCCAATTTCTGGAGGACCGAGTTTTGAAATCAGTGGAATTAGAGTATGATAGCTAATCAGATGGAGAAAATGCTGGCGGAGTCGAAAGAGAACACACAGAAGGCTCCGGATTACATCTTCAAACTAAGGGCAACCATGGAATCCGCGGCAGAGAGGGAGAAGCATCCATCCATGTATACGGGTAAGAGACTCTAGCTAGCAACATTTTCAGATATTACACGTTTCAAATTTTGTCAGAAAGTTGTTTTCATTTCAAGTTAAAGTGTACTGTTAGCTAGGTAGCTAACGTTAGCTGGCTGGCTAGCTAGCTGACGTTACATGTATGATCTGTGTATTAATATTATTCGTATCTCAGAGCCATTTGCATTGCTAGTTATAGCCTAATGTAGCTAGCTAACATTGAACCTGGTTGGTTAGCTACCTGCAGATTCATGCAGGGTAGTAACGTTATGGGATTATGGCTCTTTGTTTAGCTAGCTAGCTGCATGTCTAAACAAAAGACTCCACCATGCAAGTAAATATTTCAATAGAATGTTTATGATGTCACTGCGACAACTGTCAATAGACGTAGCTGGTAAATTCGCTCTGGCTATCTACTCCGATTTCAGAGCACTCTCATCTGAGTGTGCCAGAGCGCAGAATAATTGACTAATTTACTAACGCTCAACACCCATTAAACATTGGCAAAAAAAGCGTAATTAAATTGTTGCCAGCAGCACAGTTGCAGTCACCAACGCTCTGGATAACATAAAAACAGCCTAACCAGCTCTGCTAGGGCGAGTAAAATGGTCAGAGTGAGCTGTTCACTCATTTGTGTCTGGAAGTAGCTAGCAAGCTAGCCAAAGTTAGCCAGTTAGCTTGGGTGCTTGACTGCTGTTGTTAGGTCAGAACGCTTGGATCAACCCTACTTGTGCTCTGGGCGTTCAGCTCTGAATTTACGGACAATCTGACAACGCCCTGAGTTACGAACGCCCAGAGCACACTCTGGCACTCCAGATTAAATTAACGAACACACCCGTAGTATAAACCAGCCTTTAGTCTTGAAATTTTGGGTGGTTTAGTACATATCCTCAAATGTGAATCTTAAAGAAATGGGTTGGGCTAAAGCTTAAAAGGGTGTGAACGATGCTGAATGGGTGTAGACGAAGAGCTCTCCAGCAGGTACCAAAACATTCAAGGGCCATTTTCTCAAAAGTGAGGTTACAAGTTTATCAACTTTCAAAGCAGAATTACTTTCCCATTGTTCCTCAACTCTAGTGTATGATATACCATTTTCTAGCTCTGAGTCTGTACTTTTGTCCAATGTAAAAAACACAATTTCATATTTTGCTACATAAGACCGCATCAAGCCGGTTGGTAACATACAATGCCTTCGGAAAGTATTTAGACCCCTTGACATTTTCCACATTTTGTTACGTTACAGCCTTATTCCAGCAATCTACACACAATACCACATAATGCCAAAGTGAAAACAGGTTTTTAGACATTTTTGGAAATATTTTAAAAATAAAAAACAGAAATACCTTATTTACATAATTATTCAGACCCTTTGCTGTGAAACTCAAAATTGAGATCAGGTGCATCCTGTTTCCATTGATCATCCTTGTGATTTTTCTACATCTTGATTGGTGTCCACCTGTGGTAAATTCAATTGATTGGACATGATTTGGAAAGGCACACACCTGTCTATATACGGTCCCACAGTTGACAGTGCATATCAGAGCAAAAACCAAGCCATGAAGTCTAAGGAATTGTCCGTAGAGCTCCGAGACAGGATTGTGTCGAGGCACAGATCTGGGGAAGGGTACCAAAAAATGTCTGCAGCATTGACGGTCCCCAAGAACACAGTGGCCTCCATCATTCTTAAATGGAAGAAGTTTGGAACCACCAAGACTCTTCCTAGAGCTGGCCGCCCAGCCAAACTGAGCAATCGGGGGAGAAGGGCCTTGGTCAGGGAGGTGACCAAGAACCTGATGGTCACTCTGACAGAGCTCCAGAGTTCTTCTGTGGCGATGGGATAACCTTAGAGAATGAAACTGCAGCACTCCACCAATCAAGCCTTTATTGTACAGTGTCCAGACGGAAGCCACTCCTCAGTAAAAGGCACATGACAGCCCGCTTGGAGTTTGCCAAAAGATACCTAAAGACTCTCAGACCATGAGAAACAAGATTCTCTGTTCTGATAAAACCAAGAGTGAACTCTGGCCTGAATGCCAAGCGTCACATCTGGAGGAAACCTGGTTCCATCCCTACGGTGAAGCATAGTAGTGGCAGCATCATGCTATGGGGATGTTTTTCAGCGGCAGGGACTGGGAGAATAGTCACGATCGAGGCAAAGATGAACGGATCAAAGTACAGAGAGATCCTTGATGAAAACCTGCTCCAGAGCTCCCAGGACCTCAGATTGGGGCGAAGGTTCACCTTCCAACAGGACAACGACCCTAAGCACACAGCCAAGACAACGCAGGAGTGGCTTCGGAACAAGTCTCTGAATGTCATTGAGTGGCCCTGCCAGAGCCCGGACTTGAAACTGATCGAACACCTCTGAAGAGACCTGAAAATAGCTGTGCAGCAACGGTCCCCATCCAACCTGACAGCGCTTGAGAGGATCTGCAGAGAAGAATGGGAGAAACTCCCAAAATACAGGTGTGCCAAGCTTGTAGCGTCATACCCAAGAAGACTCGAGGCTGTAATCGCTGCCCAAGGTGTTTCAACAAAGTACTTAGTAAAGGGTCTGAATACTTATGTAAATGTGATATTTCCGTTTTTTTTATTTTAAATACATTTTCAAACATTTCAAAAAACATTTTTGCTTTGTCATTATGGTGTATTTTGTGTACATTGATGAGGGAAAAAAACAATTTAATCAATTTTAGAATAAGTCTGTAACGTAACAAAATGTGGAAAAAGTCAAGAGATTTGAATACTTTCCGAATGCACTGTATATGTTGAAGAGGGTGGGGCTCAAGCTGCATCCCTGTCTCACCCCACGGCCCTGTGGAAAGAAATGTGTGTGTTTTTTGTCCATTTTAACCACACACTTGTTGTTTGTGTACATGGATTTTATAATTTAATATGTTTTTCCCCCAACAACGGTTTCCATCCATTTGTATAGCAGACCCTCATGCCAAATTGAGTCAAAAGCTTTTTTGAAATCAACAAAGCTTGACAAGACTTTGCCTTTGTTTTGGTTTGTTTGTTTGTCAATTAGCGTATGCAGGGTGAATACATGGTCTGTCATACGGTAATTTGGTAAAAAGCCAATTTTACATTTGCTCTGTACATTGTTTTCACTGAGGACATTTACGAGTCTGATGTGAATGACAATGCAGAGGATTTTCTCAAGGTTGCTGTTGACGCATATCACACGGTAGTTATTGGGGTCAAATTTGTCTCCACTTTTGTGGATTGGGGTGATCAGTCCTTGGTTCCAAATATTGGGGAAGATGCCAGAGCTGAGGATGATGTCAAAGAGTTTCAATTAGGATATCATCAACACCACAGGCCTTTTTGGGTTGGAGGGTTTGTATTTTGTCCTGTAGTTCATTCAATGTAATTGTAGAGTCCAGTGGGTTCAGGTGGTCTTTAATAGTTCAAAATCAAATCAAATCAAATCAAATTTTATTGGTCACATGCGCCGAATACAACAGGTGCAGACATTGCAGTGAAATGCTTACTTACAGCCCTTAACCAACAGTGCATTTATTTTAAACAAAAAAAGTAAGAATAAAACAACAACAAAAAAAGTGTTGAGAAAAAAAGAGCAGAAGTAAAATAAAGTGACAGTAGGGAGGCTATATATACAGTAAAATAAAGTGACAGTAGGGAGGCTATATATACAGGGGGGTACCGTTGCAGAGTCAATGTGCGGGGGCACCGGCTAGTTGAGGTAGTTGAGGTAATATGTACATGTGGGTAGAGTTAAAGTGACTATGCATAAATACTTAACAGAGTAGCAGCAGCGTAAAAAGGATGGGGTGGGGGGGCAGTGCAAATAGTCCGGGTAGCCATGATTAGCTGTTCAGGAGTCTTATGGCTTGGGGGTAGAAGCTGTTGAGAAGTCTTTTGGACCTAGACTTGGCACTCCGGTACCGCTTGCCGTGCGGTAGCAGAGAGAACAGTCTATGACTAGGGTGGCTGGAGTCTTTGACAATTTTGAGGGCCTTCCTCTGACACCGCCTGGTATAGAGGTCCTGGATGGCAGGGAGCTTTGCCCCAGTGATGTACTGGGCCGTACGCACTACCCTCTGTAGTGCCTTGCGGTCAGAGGCCAAGCAGTTGCCATACCAGGCGGTGATGCAACCAGTCAGGATGCTCTCGATGGTGCAGCTGTAGAATTTTTTGAGGATCTGAGGACCCATGCCAAATCTTTTTAGTCTCCTGAGGGGGAATAGGCTTTGTCGTGCCCTCTTCACGACTGTCTTGGTGTGTTTGGACCATGATAGTTCGTTGGTGATGTGGACACCAAGGAACTTGAAGCTCTCAACCTGTTCCACTACAGCCCCGTCGATGAGAATGGGGGCGTGCTCAGTCCTCTTTTTTTTCCTGTAGTCCACAATCATCTCCTTTGTCTTGGTCACGTTGAGGGAGAGGTTGTTGTCCTGGCACCACACGGACAGATCTCTGACCTCCTCCCTATAGGCTGTCTCATCGTTGTCGGTGATCAGGCCTACCACTGTTGTGTCGTCGGCAAACTTAATGATGGTGTTGGAGTCGTGCCTGGCCATGCAGTCATGGGTGAACAGAGAGTACAGGAGGGGACTGAGCACGCACCCCTGAGGGGCCCCCGTGTTGAGGATCAGTGTGGCAGATGTGTTGTTACCTACCCTTACCACCTGGGGGCGGCCCGTCAGGAAGTCCAGGATCCAGTTGCAGAGGGAGGTGTTTAGTCCCAGGATCCTTAGCTTAGTGATGAGCTTAGAGGGCACTATGGTGTTGAATGCTGAGCTGTAGTCAATGAATAGCATTCTCACGTAGGTGTTCCTCTTGTCCAGGTGGGAAAGGGCAGTGTGGAGTGCGATAGAGATTGCATCATCTGTGGATCTGTTGGGGCGGTATGCAAATTGGAGTGGGTCTAGGGTTTCTGGGATTATGCTGTTGATGTGAGCCATGACCAGTCTTTCAAAGCACTTCATGGCTACAGACGTCAGTGCTACGGGTCGGTAGTCATTTAGGCAGGTTATCTTAGAGTTCTTGGGCACGGGGACTATGGTGGTCTGCTTGAAACATGTTGGTATTACAGACTCAGTCAGGGACATGTTGAAAATGTCAGTGAAGACACTTGCCAGTTGGTCAGCACATGCTCGGAGTACACGTCCTGGTAATCCGTCTGGCCCTGCGGCCTTGTGAATGTTGACCTGCTTAAAAGTCTTACTCACATCGGCTACGGAGAGCGTGATCACATAGTCATCCGGAACAGCTGGTGCTCTCATGCATGCTTCAGTGTTGCTTGCCTCGAAGCGAGCATAGAAGTGGTTTAGCTCGTCTGGTAGGCTTGTGTCACTGGGCAGCTCGCGGCTGTGCTTCCCTTTGTAGTCTGTAATAGTTTTCAAGCCCTGCCACATCCGACGAGCGTCAGAGCCAGTGTAGTATGATTCAATCTTAGACCTGTATTGACTCTTTGCCTGTTTGATGGTTCGTCAGAGGTCATAGCGGGATTTCTTATAAGCGTCCGGGTTAGAGTCCCGTTCCTTGAAAGCGGCAGCTCTACCCTTTAGCTCAGTGCGGATGTTTCCTGTAATCCATGGCTTCTGGTTGGGGTATGTACGTACGGTCACTGTGGGGACGACATCATCGATGCACTTATTGATGAAGCCAGTGACTGATGTGGTGTACTCCTCAATGCTGTCTGAAGAATCCCGGAACATGTTCCAGTCTGTGCTAGCAAAACAGTCCTGTAGCTTAGCATCTGCGTCATCTGACCACTTTTTTATTAACCGAATCACTGGTGCTTCCTGCTTCAGTTTTTGCTTATAAGCAGGAATCAGGAGGATAGAGTTATGGTCAGATTTGCCAAATGGAGGGCGAGGGAGAGCTTTGTATGCGTCTCTGTGTGTGGAGTAAAGGTGGTCTAGAGTTTTTTTCCCTCTGGTTGCACATTTAACATGCTGGTAGAAATTAGGTAGAACGGATTTAAGTTTCCCTGCATTAAAGTCCCCGGCCACTAGGAGCGCTGCATCTGGATGAGCGTTTTCCTGTTGATTAATGGCCTTGTACAACTCATTCAGTGCAATCTTAATGCCAGCATTGGTTTGTGGTGGTAAATAGACAGCTATGAAAAATATAGATGAAAACTCTCTTGGTAAATAGTGTGGTCTACAGCTTATCATAAGATACTCTACCTCAGGCGAGCAAAACCTCGAGACTTCCTTAGTATTTGATTTTGTGCACCAGCTGTTGTTTACAAATATACAGAGACCGCCTCCCCTTGTCTTACCAGAGTCAGACGTTCTGTCCTGCCGATGTAGCGTATAGCCTGCTAGCTGAATGTTATCATTGTTGTCGTTCAGCCACGACTCCGTGAAACATAAGATATTACAGTTTTTAATGTCCCGTTGGTAGGATAACCGTAATCTTAAATCGTCCATTTTATTCTCAAAAGCTTGAACGTTGGCTAATAGGATTGATGGGAGAGGCAGTTTACTCGCTCGCCGTCGGATCCTTACAAGGCACCCGGATCTGCGTCCGCGATATCTCCGTCTCTTCCTCACGCGAATGACGGCGATCTGGGCCTTGTCGGGTGTCTGTAGGATATCCATCGCGACCGCCTCGTTGAAGAAAAAATCTTCGTCCAATGCGAGGTGAGTAATCGCTGTCCTGATATCCAGAAGCTCTTTTTGGTTATAAGAGACGATGGCAGAAACATTATGTACAAAATAAATTACAAATAACGCGGAAAAACACACATAATAGTACAATTGGTTAGAGGGCTGTAAAACGGCAGCCATCTTCTCCGGCGCTGTTATATAAGAAGCCAGATAGTTGATTCTAAGATGAATAGTTGATTCTAAGATTTGTATTTGATAATAATAATATGCCATTTAGCAGACGCTTTTATCCAAAGCGACTTACAGTCATGTGTGCATACATTTTTACGTAAGGGTGGTCCCGGGGATCGAACCCACTACCCTGGCATTACAAGCGCCATGCTCTACCAATTGAGCTACAGAGGACCACGTATATGTTTTTTCTGTTCTTTGTTATAGAGCCAAAAAGATTGGAGAGGTGGTTTATCCATACATCTCAGTTTTAGATAGATAACTCTTCATGTTGTTGTTTGTTTAGTGCTTTCCAATTTTTCCAGAAGTGGTTAGATTCTATGGATTCTTTCTCTCTCTCTCTCTCTGCCCATCTCTCTCTCTCTCTCTCTCTCTCTCTCTCTCTCTCTCTCTCTCTCTCTCTCTCTCTCTCTCTCTCTCTCTCTCTCTCTCTCTCTCTCTGCCCATCTCCATTAGTTTCTTGACCTTCTAAATAGCTAACTCAAGCCAATTAGAGCAGAGGCCTTCTCCTAATAGAGCCACCTCTAAGGCACAATACAGGCTAAACCTCATGGCCCCACTTCTCTGCTTACTGTATCTCCTCTGCTATCAGGCTGTTTCTTCGCTTCAATCAAACGTCTCAATTCTCTCTTCCTCTGCCAATATCTGACTGACAACCCTAACACCTCCCAGTAGCCCCCAGGAGGTCCACCTTCTGCCCCTAACACATCCCAGTAGCCCCCGGAAGGCCCACCTTCTGCCCCTAACACATCCCAGTAGCCCCCGGAAGGCCCACCTTCTGCCCCTAACACATCCCAGTAGAGTCATGTTCTTAGAACCTTCTCAGAACATGAGATGCTGTTAAGGTGCACATTAGGGGAATGATAATCATAATGATAGTCTAAAGTTAATTCTAAGGTAGAAATTACAATTACAGAAAATAAATCACTTTACAAGGTAAAGAATAAAAATAAAACGTCTCTACTTATGCAGGAATATGATCTTTTACTTAAGAAAGAGAGCCAACAACTACAGGTTAAACTTAAATAAAGCATACTATTTAATGGTAACTATACCTCGTAAACATCTCGCAGCCCTCACAAAACGAATACACGCCAAACCAGTTATAATTTTAAAACATAAAGAAACAAATGCATTAATTCGAAACAACACAATGTATTATTTTAAATGCTTCGATGAAAATCGATATAAATCAGAATTAAACAACAGTGGGACTGATCCTACAGCCTTCTTAGACTCAACAACCCTGAAGCAGCCAAAAATCAAGAGCCAAAAAACAATCACAAAAAATAAATATTAGACAAATAAAAACAGGAAACTGGAAAAAGGAAACAGGAAATGTTAAAACAGGTATGGACATAGTAGCCCCCTATTTACAAGAATGACATCACACGTCACTCAATCCAGTGCTTCCTAGTTCCATGTATCAAACCGTTATTTCAGTCACATTTAAACTGGAGAGACCCCTGCTGATTACAAACCCAGAGGTTTTAATAAATTGCGACAGTAAAATAATAACAAGGCTCATAAGCAACATAATGGAAAAAGTCTTGCCAGACTTGATACATATTAATCAAACAGGGTTTATTATAAAATAGACATTTATAAAGAAATACAAGAACATGTTTCAGTTTAATACGATATGCTAAAAAAACAAGATATACAGTGGGGGAAAAAAAGTATTTAGTCAGCCACCAATTGTGCAAGTTCTCCCATGTCAAGGCTGAGGTGTATGTGGTGTGGGAGTCAGGCGCAGGACACCGAAGCTTAGTCCAACAAAGTTTACTTGTGAACCACAAGGCAAAGATACAATGAACGGCCTCAAAACAACAGAGGCGAGCAATTACGCAACTATGTGTAAAACAACTAAACAGAGGAAAAACACGCAGCACTACGGACAGGCGAAAAACAACACACAACCTAACCAATACAAAACAGGCAACTTATAGAACACGTAATCAGACACAAACGGACACAGGTGTAATAGACAGACAAAAGCAATCAAACATAGAAACATTCAACGGTGGCAGCTAGTACTCCGGGGACGACGAACGCCGAAGCCTGCCCGAACTAGGAGGAGGAGCAGCCTCGGCAGAATCCGTGACAGTACCCCCCCCTTGACGCGCGGCTCCAGCCGTGCGCTGACCCCGGCCTCGGGGACGGCCAGGAGGACGCGGACCCGGGCGCGTGGGATGCCCACGGTGGAACTCAGTCAGGAGGGAGGGATCTAGGATGTCCCTCCTAGGCACCCAGCACCGTTCCTCCGGACCGTACCCCTCCCACTCCACGAGATACTGGAGACCACTCATCCGGCGCCTCGAGTCCAAGATGGTCCGGACCTTGTACGCCGGGGCCCCCTCGATGTCCAAAGGGGGCGGAGGGGTCTCTCCTATCTCATCTTCTTGGAGTGGGCCAGCTACCACCGGCCTGAGAAGAGACACATGGAACGAGGGGTTAATATTCTTGTAATCAATAGGCAGTTGTAACCTGTAACACACCTCGTTCAATCTTCTCAGGACTTTAAAGGGCCCCACAAACCGCCGACCCAGCTTCCGGCAGGGCAGGCGGAGGGGCAGGTTTCGAGTCGAGAGCCAGACTCGATCTCCCGGTGCGTACACCGGTCCCTCACTGCGGTGGCAATCGGCGCTCGCCTTTAGTTCTAGGCCCTCTCCTTTTCTCCCTATACACCAAGTCACTTGGCTCTGTCATATCCTCACATGGCCTTTCCTATCATTGCTACGCTGACGATACACAACTAATCTTCTCCTTTCCCCCTTCTGATAACCAGGTGGCGAATCGCATCTCTGCATGTCTGGCAGACATATCAGTATGGATGACGGATCACCACCTCAAGCTGAACCCTGGCAAGACGGAGCTGCTCTTCCTCCCGGGGAAGGACTGCCCGTTCCATGATCTCGCCATCACGGTTGACAACTCCGCTGTGTCCTCCTCCCAGAGTGCGAAGAGCCTAGGCGTGACCCTGGACAACACCCTGTCGTTCTCCGCCAACATCAAGGCGGTGACCCGCTCCTGCAGGTTCATGCTCTACAACATTCGGAGAGTACGACCCTGCCTTACACAGGAAGCGGCACAGGTCCTAATCCAGGCACTTGTCATCTCCCGTCTGGACTACTGCAACTCGCTGTTGGCTGGCCTCCCTGCCTGTGCCATTAAACCCCTACAACTCATCCAGAATGCCGCAGCCCGTCTGGTGTTCAACCTTCCCAAGTTCTCTCACGTCACCCCCCTCCTCCGCACACTCCACTGGCTTCCAGTTGAAGCTCGCATCCGCTACAAGACCATGGTGCTTGCCTATGGAGCAGTGAGGGGAACGGCACCTCTGTACCTTCAGGCTCTGATCAGTCCCTACACCCAAACGAGGGCATTGCGTTCATCCACCTCTGGCCTGCTGGCTCCCCTTCCTCTGCGGAAGCATAGCTCCCGCTCAGCCCAGTCAAAACTGTTCGCTGCTCTGGCACCCCAATGGTGGAACAAGCTCCCTCACGACGCCAGGACAGCGGAGTCACTCACCACCTTCCGGAGACATTTGAAACCCCACCTCTTTAAGGAATACCTGGGATAGGATAAAGTGTTCCTTCTAACCCCCCCCCCCCCCCCCCAAATTGTAAAGTGGTTATCCCACTGGCTATAGGGTGAACGCACCAATTTGCGAGTCGCTCTGGCTAAGAGCGTCTGCTAAATGACGTTAATGTGCCCTTGAGCAAGGCACTTAACCCTAATTGCTCCTGTAAGTCGCTCTGGATAAGAGCGTCTGCTAAATGACTAAAATGTAAATGTAAAATGTAAATGTCGACGGATGGCCCGCTGCAGATGGACATGGGCAGCGTCCCACATCTCCTCCGAGCGCCAAATCCACTCATCCACCGCAGGGGCCTCGATCTGGCTCTCGTGCCAAGGTGCCAGGACCGGCTGATACCCTAAAACACACTGGAAAGGTGTTAAATTGGTGGAGGAGTGGCGGAGAGAGTTCTGGGCCATCTCTGCCCAGGGGATATACCTAGACCACTCCTCTGGCCGGCCCTGGCAATAGGACCTCAGAAACGTACCCACATCCTGGTTGACTCGTTCAACCTGCCCATTGCTCTCTGGGTGGTACCCCGAGGTAAGGCTCACCGAGACCCCCAAGCGTTCCATGAACGCCCCCCAGACTCTGGAGGTGAACTGGGGACCTCGGTCAGACACAATATCCTCGGGGACCCCATAGTGCCGGAACACGTGGGTAAATAGGGCCTCAGCGGTCTGTAGGGCAGTAGGGAGACCCGGCATTGGGAGGAGACGACAGGCCTTGGAAAACCGATCCACAACGACCAAAATGGTGGTATTCCCCTGGGAGGGGGGTAGGTCGGTCACAAAATCCACCGAGAGGTGGGACCATGGTCGTTGTGGAACGGGCAGGGGATGTAACTTTCCCCTGGGCAAATGTCTAGGTGCCTTACACTGGGCGCACACCGAGCAGGAGGAGACATAAACCCTCACATCCTTAGCTAACGTTGGCCACCAGTATTTCACGCTAAGGCAGTGCACTGTCCGGCCAATACCTGGATGTCCAGAGGAGGGTGATGTATGAGCCCAATAAATAAGGCGATCACGAACCTCGAGCGGAACGTACGTCCGCCCCACAGGACACTCGGGGGGAGTAGGGTCGGTACGCAGTGCCCGCTCGATCTCCGCATCGACCTCCCACACCACCGGTGCCACCAGACAAGACTCCGGCAGTATGGGAGTAGGCTCAATGGACCTCTCCTCTGTGTCATACCGCCGGGACAGGGCGTCTGCCTTACCGTTCTGGGACCCTGGGATGTATGTGATCTTAAAAACAAACCGGGTCAGGAACATGTTCCACCTAGCCTGACGAAGGTTCAATCTCCTAGCTGCCCGGATGTACTCCAGGTTACGGTGGTCAGTCAGAATGAGGAAAGGGTGTTGAGCCCCCTCAAGCCAATGCCTCCACACCTTTAGGGCCTGGACTACAGCTAACAGCTCCCTGTCCCCTACGTCATAATTACGCTCCGCCGAGCTGAGCTTCTTAGAATAGAACGCACAGGGGCGGAGCTTAGGTGGCGTGCCGGACCGTTGCGACAGGACTGCCCCAATACCGGCCTCGGACGCGTCTACCTCTACTTGGAATGGTAAAGAGGGATCCGGATGCGCCAGCACCGGAGCCGAGGTGAACAGGTTTTTCAGTTTGACAAATGCCCTGTCCGCCTCAGCTGACCACTGCAAGCGAACCGGACCCCCCTTTAGCAGGGACGTAATGGGAGCTGCAACCTGTCCAAAGCCCCGGATAAACCTTCGGTAGTAATTAGCAAAACCCAAAAACTGCTGCACCTCTTTTACAGTGGTTGGAGTTTGCCAATTACGCACGGCCGACACACGGTCAACCTCTATCTTCACACCAGACGCGGACAACCGATAACCCAAAAAGGAGACGGACTCCTGGAAGAACAAGCATTTCTCTGCCTTGACATACAAGTCATGCTCCAACAGTCTCCTCAACACTCGGCGCACCAGGGCTACATGCTCGGCTCGTGTAGAAGAGTACACTAGGATGTCGTCGATGTATACTACCACACCCTGCCCATGCATGTCCCGGAAAATCTCGTCAACAAAGGATTGGAAGACTGAAGGAGCATTCATTAACCCGTATGGCATGACGAGATACTCGTAATGACCCGAGGTGGTGCTAAATGCTGTTTTCCATTCATCCCCCTCCCTAATGCGCACCAGATTGTACGCGCTCCTGAGATCCAACTTTGTGAAGAACCGCGCTCCGCGTAATGATTCTGTCATAGTCGCAATCAGTGGAAGAGGGTAACTGTACTTAACCGTGATCTGATTGAGACTACGGTAATCAATACACGGGCGCAAACCCCCGTCCTTCTTCTTCACAAAAAAGAAACTTGAGGAAACCGGGGAAGTGGAGGATCGTATGTATCCCTGTGCCAAGGACTCGGCTATGTAAGTCTCCATAGCCGCTGTCTCCTCTTGAGACAGGGGATACACACGGCTCCGCGGAAGTGCCGCTCCTGTTTGGAGATCTATCGCACAATCCCCCTGTCTATGAGGTGGTAGCCGTGTTGCCCTCGTTTTGCTGAACACAAGTACTAAATCCTCATATTCAGGGGGAATGCGCATTGCGGGCACTTGGTTCGGACTCTCTACCGAGGTCGCCCCTAAGGAAACACCTAGACATCTCCCTACACACTGGGCAGACCACTCCATAAGAGCCCTCTGTTGCCATGCAATGGTAGGATCATGGGCGCTTAACCAGGGAAGCCCCAGCACCACGGGATACGCAGGAGAGTCAATCAGATAAAACTGAATGATCTCCTCATGACCCCCCTGCGTCGTCATCTTAAGTGGTGCTGTGACTTCTCTGATCAACCCCGACCCCAACGGCCGGCTGTCTAGGGCATGAACAGGAAAGGGGGCTTCTACCGGCCGAAGGGGAATTCCTAACCTATAACAAAATGCACGATCAACAAAATTCCCAGCTGCGCCTGAATCTACTAGCGCCTTATGCTGGGAATGAGGTGCCACCTGTGGAAATCTCACAGGTATACACATGTGACCAACAGAGAGCTCTGGGTAAGTGGGGCGCCTACTCACCTGAAATGACTCCAGAGGTGCGTGACCTGTTGTCCCCTCTCCCAGGAGACCCTCCCCAGCACCTGGCCGCGGTGTGTCCTCCACGGCCACATTTGGTGCAGGGGATGGCCCCCCTCCATTCCTCCTCTCTCTAGCGCCAGCACCTCCGAGCTCCATGGGAATCGGCTCGGAGGTGCTGGAGGGTGGAATGGACGACCCCCACTCGGGACGTCCGCGGGTAGCCAGCAGGGTGTCGAGACGGATGGAGATGTCCACCAACTGGTCGAAGGATAGGTTGGTGTCCCTGCAGGCCAGCTCACGACGAACGTCCTCTCGTAGGCTACACCGGTAATGGTCGATGAGGGCCCTCTCATTCCACCCCGCATCCGCCGCTAGAGTCCGGAACTCCAGGGCGAACTCCTGTGCGCTCCTCTTCCCCTGTCGGAGGTGGAACAGACACTCCCCCGCCGCCTTCCCCTCAGGTGGATGATCGAAGACAGCCCTGAAGCGGCGGGAGAACTCCGCATAGGTGATGGTAGCGGCGTCTATTCCCCTCCATTCGGCGTTGGCCCACTCCAACGCCTTGCCGGATAGACAGGAGATGAGGGCGGAGACGCTCTCGTATCCCGAGGGCGCTGGGTGTATGGTGGCCAGGTAGAGTTCCACCTGCAGGAGGAACCCCTGACACCCGGCTGCAGAACCATCATATGCCCTCGGGAGCGAGAGCCGAATGCCACTGGGTTCCGGTGCTGAGAGAGGAGGACTGGCCGTTGGTGATGGTATGGTGTGAGAAGGCGTGGGCACCTCTCCCGTAACCAACCGGCGCAGAGTGTTGGACACCTCGTTCATGGCGGCCCCAAGTTGCCGGATCATGGTGTCTTGGTCGCTGATCCGATCCTCCAGCGACTTGGGTGCCGCCACTGCTCCTGCTGACTCCATACTGGTGTGTTGTTCTGTCAAGGCTGAGGTGTATGTGGTGTGGGAGTCAGGCGCAGGACACCGAAGCTTAGTCCAACAAAGTTTACTTGTGAACCACAAGGCAAAGATACAATGAACGGCCTCAAAACAACAGAGGCGAGCAACGTAAAACAACTAAACAGAGGAAAAACACGCAGCACTACGGACAGGCGAAAAACAACACACAACCTAACCAATACAAAACAGGCAACTTATAGAACACGTAATCAGACACAAACGGACACAGGTGTAATAGACAGACAAAAGCAATCAAACATAGAAACATTCAACGGTGGCAGCTAGTACTGCGGGGACGACGAACGCCGAAGCCTGCCCGAACTAGGAGGAGGAGCAGCCTCGGCAGAATCCGTGACATCCCACTTAAAAAGATTAGAGAGGCCTGTAATTTTCATCATAGGTACACGTCAACTATGACAGACAAAATGAGAAAAAAAAATCCAGAAAATCACATTGTAGGATTTTTTATGAATTTATTTGCAAATTATGGTGGAAAATAAGTATTTGGTCAATAACAAAAGTTTCTCAATACTTTGTTATATACCCTTTGTTGGCAATGACACAGGTCAAATGTTTTCTGTAAGTCTTCACAAGGTTTTCACACACTGTTGCTGGTATTTTGGCCCATTCCTCCATGCAGATATCCTCTAGAGCAGTGATGTTTTGGGGCTGTAGCTGGGCAACACGGACTTTCAACTCCCTCCAAAGATTTTCTATGGGGTTGAGATCTGGAGACTGGCTAGGCCACTCCAGGACCTTGAAATGCTTCTTACGAAGCCACTCCTTCGTTGCCCGGGCGGTGTGTTTGGGATCATTGTCATGCTGAAAGACCCAGCCACGTTTAATCTTCAATGCCCTTGCTGATGGAAGGAGGTTTTCACTCAAAATCTCACGATACATGGCCCCATTCATTCTTTCCTTTACATGGATCAGTCGTCCTGGTCCCTTTGCAGAAAAACAGCCCCAAAGCATGATGTTTCCACCCCCATGCTTCACAGTAGGTATGGTGTTCTTTGGATGCAACTCAGCATTCTTTGTCCTCCAAACACGACGAGTTGAGTTTTTACCAAAAAGTTATATTTTGGTTTCATCTGACCATATGACATTCTCCCAATCCTCTTCTGGATCATCCAAATGCACTCTAGCAAACTTCAGATGGGCCTGGACATGTACTGGCTTAAGCAGGGGGACACGTCTGGCACTGCAGGATTTGAGTCCCTGGCGGCGTAGTGTGTTACTGATGGTAGGCTTTGTTACTTTGGTCCCAGCTCTCTGCAGGTCATTCACTAGGTCCCCCCGTGTGGTTCTGTGATTTTTTCTCACCGTTCTTGTGATCATTTTGACCCCACGGGGTGAGATCTTGCGTGGAGCCCCAGATCGAGGGAGATTATCAGTGGTCTTGTGTGTCTTCCATTTCCTAATAATTGCTCCCACAGTTGATTTCTTCAAACCAAGCTGCTTACCTATTGCAGATTCAGTCTTCCCAGCCTGGTGCAGGTCTACAATTTTGTTTCTGGTGTCCTTTGACAGCTCTTTGGTCTTGGCCATAGTGGAGTTTGGAGTGTGACTGTTTGAGGTTGTGGACAGGTGTATTTTATACTGATAACAAGTTCAAACAGGTGCCATTAATACAGGTAACGAGTGGAGGACAGAGGAGCCTCTTAAAGAAGAAGTCTGTGAGAGCCAGAAATCTTGCTTGTTTGTAGGTGACCAAATACTTATTTTCCACCATAATTTGCAAATAAATTCATTAGAAATCCTACAATGTGATTTTCTGGAAAAATGTTTCTCAATTTGTCTGTCATAGTTGACGTGTACCTATGATGAAAATTACAGGCCTCTCTCATCTTTTTAAGTGGGAGAACTTGCACAATTGGTGGCTGACTAAATACTTTTTTCCCCACTGTATATTTATCAACAATGGCTGTAGATGCTGAAAAGGCTTTCGACTGTCTTGAATGGATTTTTATATTCAAAACTTTTGGAAGCTTTCAACTTTATATAAAACTCATAGAATTAATAGGAAAGTTTTACATCTTTCTAAGTCTGATTTTAACCTTCCAGACTTGGAATTGTATCAACTAACCACCCAAGGCTTTTATTTGAGACATATTGTTAAATGCACTAAAGAGGAACATTTTCAAAGGCTAAAGCTAAGAACATTAACAACTTCATAGTTTAAAACAATATGGAAGAAAATGAAACAGATTCGACAAGAACCAATATCACTCCCAAAAAACACAACCCCTATGGAACAAGTCACTTGGCTCTGTCATATCCTCACATGGCCTCTCCTATCATTGCTACGCAGACGACACACAACTAATCTTCTCCTTTCCCCCTTCTGATAACCAGGTAGCGAATCGCATCTCTGCATGTCTGGCAGACATATCAGTGTGGATGACGGATCACCACCTCAAGCTGAACCTCGGCAAGACGGAGCTGCTCTTCCTCCCAGGGAAGGACTGCCCATTCCATGATCTCGCCATCACGGTTGACAACTCCGTTGTGTTCTCCTCCCAGAGTGCGAAGACCTTGGCGTGACCCTGGACAACACCCTGTCGTTCTCCGCTAACATCAAGGCGGTGACCCGATCCTGTAGGTTTCTGCTCTACAACATTCGGAGAGTACGACCCTGCCTTACACAGGAAGCGGCACAGGTCCTAATCCAGGCACTTGTCATCTCCCGTCTGGATTACTGCAACTCGCTGTTGGCTGGGCTCCCTGCCTGTGCCATTAAACCCCTACAACTCATCCAGAATGCCGCAGCCCGTCTGGTGTTCAACCTTCCCAAGTTCTCTCACGTCACCCCGCTCCTCCGCACACTCCACTGGCTTCCAGTTGAAGCTCGCATCTGCTACAAGACCATGGTGCTTGCCTACGGAGCTGTGAGGGGAACGGCACCTCCGTACCTTCAGGCTCTGATCAGTCCCTACACCCAAACGAGGGCATTGCGTTCATCCACCTCTGGCCTGCTGGCCCCCATACCTCTGCGGAAGCACAGTTCCCGCTCAGCCAAGTCAAAACTGTTCGCTGCTCTGGCACCCCAATGGTGGAACAAGCTCCCTTACGACGCCAGGACAGCGGAGTCACTCACCACCTTCCGGAGACACTTGAAACCCCACCTCTTTAAGGAATACCTGGGATAGGATAAAGTAATCCTTCTACCCCCCCTTACCCCACCCCAAAGAAAGAAAAAAGAAAAGAAAAAAACATTTTGTAAAGTGGTTATCCCACTGGCTATAAGGTGAATGCACCAATTTGTAAGTCGCTCTGGATAAGAGCGTCTGCTAAATGACGTAAATGTAAATGTAAATGTAAATGAACAATCCTTGGATAACTTTTCAGAATGCACCAATGAACTGGTCCACATGGAAAACTAAAGGCATAGAAACCGTAAATGACTTGGTAACAGGAAACACATTTATTTCCATGACATAATTGGACGGACCAATGCAGATATTTTCAAGTGCATTCAACAAAAGTTTTATATCACAACATTTTGATTTTAAGTGTTTTAGACATCAGAGCAATCTTGAGGAAATCCTATTTGAGTCAGAAAAGGATATTCATATGATAGGTAAGATATCCAAAAACTGAAAAATATAAACTATTGGAACCAAGACTGATATTGGCTCAAGATGTCGGGAATGTTGGTACATAACTAACTAAATCACAGGTAATGAAAATGTACGCTTAATCCAGTATAAACCAATGTATAGAATTTATTACACAAGAGACTAAATTCACATTATACACCACAACGACAGAGTCTTATGTGTAAAATTAACAACGACTCAATAATCCGTGCCTTCTGGGAATGCTATAAAGCCCAAAACGTTATGGGCGGAATTAGGAGGTTGGCCGTCAGAAGTATTACAATATAAATGTAATTTTAATCTGTCTTCATATTTCAAGACATGTCATATGAGGGAGCAGTGAGATACCGGATGGGTTGGATGATCCATTTCTCATCAATTATCTTGAAAAAAACGTATACTTTAAAAAACTGGAAAATCAACCAATCCTCCGTCGTTAAGACAATGGAAAAATCATATGATTCATTATCTAAATGTTGAAAGAGCAACAAAATGGTGCATTTTGAGGACATGTGGCGGAGAGTAGTGCAGGCACTGGAGAGAGGGGTGAGAACAGGTGGGTCTGGGCAGGAGTGATGTCGTGGATGTTTGTGTGAGTCTGTATGTTGATCTTTTGTACATGTATGTTTTGTTTTGTTAAAAGAGAAAAGAAGAAAACAACGTACTTCTGCATAATGTTTTCTCATGGTTCTATTTAAAGTCATATTCTCAGAACATTGAGAAAACTTTCCATAAAAACCACAAGAACACATAATTAATGTTCTAAGAATTTTATAAGAAAATATATACATTCTGTTCTCAGCATCAACAAAAACTCTCTCTCTCTCCTCTGTCTTGTTAAGCGTGTTCAGGTGTGTTGGCCACGCCCACTAATTGGCCACACCTGGTCTTATTGAGTTATTGTTTCTTTTAAAACAAAGTCTGTTTGAATAAACTATAATGAACAGCTTTGTATGCGTAAAAAATGGCATGCTAGCTCCATCCTGGTGGTGCAGTGGACTAATTCCATGGATAGAGAACAGAGGATTATAGGTTTGATTCTCACCGTTCACAATAATAAAAGTGTGTAAACATGTGTAATATATGATAAATCCCAAATTCATTTTCATGTATCCTATCTGTGCTTGGAGTTCAAAACTGTTAAGCTGCTAGCAGTGTTATTAAAAGTCTTATTGAAACATGTTCTCATAACGTTATTTAATTACCTTCAAATAACCTATAATTCCCGTACTCAGACCATTAATAAAAACCTCCCAGGAAAACTTTCAGGGAACCATAGTAAAACGTTCTCAGAATCTCCCTGCAACCTAGACATTTACGTTCCCAGAACAGGTGACATTTTCACTTCCATTCTCAGAATGTTTTTTTTCTCAGAAACTTTCATTTTACCGGTCTGGAAACTTATGGCTTCGTTCCCAGAACCAATTGGAAACCAAAAAAAAACGTACGTTCCCACAACTTCCAAGGAACCAAATGTGCTAGCTGGGATGTAGTTCAATACTCCCCAACACTGCATGAGAAACATACTCATGCACGACACACACACACACACACACACACACACACGCACACACACACACACACACACACACACACACACACACACACACACACACAGACACACGCACGCACACACACACACACACACACACACACACACGCACACACACGCACACACACACACGCACGCACGCACACACACACACACACACACACACACACACACACACGCACGCACGCACGCACGCACGCACGCACGCACGCACACACACACACACACAAGCACACGTACATGCTCAGTTCAGTATGTCACACCATAATCAAAGGCTCAAATGCAACGAGATAGAGAAAGGGATGGAAACGTGGGCGGAAAAATACTGGTTTCATGGGTGGAATGTTGTTAATATTTTTCATAATTAATAAACATTTATTGTTACATGCCGAAAATCTGGTGTTTCTGTGTCAAACGGTTTTTGTTATATTTCAGTCTTCTGTGATGTAATATAAGGTCTAATATTGGGAGGCAAACTCAACGTTGAAAACATTTCAACTCTATATCTGACATGGCACTGGTGTCTTTTAAGCCCATAACCATGTGTGTGAGGTGTATACTTTTGTTTCAAAGTAGATTTTGTTTAAGACTACCAAGAAACACTCTGTGTGACCCTGATTTAGTCCACTGCAGTAAAAGGTTAACACACACACACACACACACAGACACACACACACACACAGCCAATCCTCACTGTGGTTTTCTCTCTCTCTGTCTGTCTCTTCCAGTCCACTGGGTCAACAGGCCCTATGGCTAAACCTGCTCTCGCTCTCCTGACTCCAGCGTCAACAAGACAGTCTGCTGCCTACTGCCTCTCTCTCTCTCTCTCTCTCTCTCTGTGGTAAAATAAAAACTAACTATGAAAAATGCCACTCAAACAGTATACCTACTAGCTCTCACTCTCTGAGGTAAAATATGAACGATCATATTCCACTCTGACAGTTTTATGGATCCTCAGAGCATTTGTTCCAATGATGAGTGAATTCCCTGCCCTTTTTACGCTACGAGTGCTTCGTGGAACGACTTTTTAATGAAGCTCTCTAAAGGGAATTAGGACAATCTGTTTGTAAAAGCTCCAGAGATTAACTGAACCCTGCGGTTTTTTTTTTCATCCAGGGGCTTTAGGGAATCCTGAACAGACAGCGACATTAGAAAAGGATAGTGAGACCTTTTAAAAAAACACTTCACATCAAACAGAGTGGTTGTCCTCTTCAAAATAATGCTGAATCTCCCTCAGCTAGGGTATAAACAGTAGTTGTCCTCTTCAAAATAATGCAGAATCTCCTCAGCTAGGGTATAAACAGTGGTTGTCTGTGTAGAGTAGGCCTTTGATTGTCCTCTTGCCTGCAACAGAAAATGTCCCCCCCCCCCCCATTTCATTCCGTATGTTTCCGTTTGGTTCTTTTGGAGACCGTTATGACCTAAGTACCTTTATCCTGTTATGGGTTAGGTTGAATAATCCATGTGCATTGTATTTAGGCATTGAGAAAGTATAGAAGGGGCCTGTCTCTGAGTGCAAGAATGATTCCATAAGGGTTGGATAGGAGCCATCTGTCTGGGGATAGAACATGTTTGGCAGAAATTAATAGAATCCAGAGTGTCTGGGTGTCTGGGTTATGATGAGTTCGAGGTTGAGTTACTTACCGTCCAACTGTTTAGTTTTTTATGGGAAGCGAGGAGATGGCTTTCAATGTCGGAGTTGGGGAGTGGAGTGAGAATAACAGGATGCAGATAGCAGAATCATATCTCAAGAAGGGAGCACAGAGCCAGACAGCCATCTGGCTCAGCCTCGGGCTCCCGAGTGGTGCAGCGGTCTAAGGTGCTGCATCTCGGTGCTTGAGGCGTCACTACAGACCCCCTGGTTCGATTGCAGGCTGTATCACAATCCGGCCGTGATTGGGAGTCCCATAGGGCGGCGCACAATTGGCCCAGCGTCGTCTGGGTTTGGCCGGTGTAGGCCGTCATTGTAAATAAGAATTTGTTCTTAACTGACATGCCTGGTTCAATAAAAGTAAATAAAATAGACATTTACCCCATGGACTGTAGATAAAACACTGACTCTGTGTCACTATACTATTCAGCTGAAGCATCCAGTTGGGTGAATAGATCTAGATTGAGCTTTTATCGTGTCTGTGTCTGTAACTCGAGTAGGGATGTTGAGACACTAACAAACAGAGCCTCAAAGTCAGACACGTTGACAACACGGCAGACTAAAGATGCCTCTTGAGTAAAACTTAGGAATCAATGTCCCTAAAACATACTAAATAGTAGTACTTTAATCCGACTCTGACGCTGTTCATTATAACACCCAAGCTAGATAGTAACTCGAAACAACTTATAAGGCTAGCAAATGTTATTGACCAATATTGTCAACGCAGTCAATGCCAAAACATGTCGGAGAGCAACCGCGGAAAGCATGGAGCATCAAACTCCAAAAGATAACTACGGGACTCCTCGACAGACACGGATGACCTTTTCACCACCCGGCGTGGTAAGTGTGGAAACCGAACTGCTAAAATCGATAAATGACAAATATGGGTCCGTACTTAACTAGTCCGTACAGATATACAAGAGATGAAGGCGAGCCTTGAGATTAGTGACGGGAAAGCTATGACGCTAGAGAAAGAAACTAAAAAGCTAAAAAAGTACTGTGAATACTATCGAAACTGATGTTAATGTACAGTAGAAAGATAACACGTTTCTAAGAGAATCCTCACTTGATATACAGACTACATCAATGCACAGAAATCTGGTGCTTCCCGGAATGAAAGAGAATCCAGAGTGTTGTGAAGAGTTCTTGGTTAAAGCGCCACAGGAGATACTTGTTGATAAAATCAAACTTGAACGTGTGCATCGACTCGGACAGAGAGGACATCGATAAGAGTGCCCAATCATCGCCAGATTTGCATACTTTAAGGACAAAATAAGGTTAAAAGTTTGGGTCGAAAGACTCCCCTGGCGTGACGACAGGCATGAACGATCAGTTCCCGAAGGAAATTGCAGAATGGCGCAAAGTTCTGTGCCCACTCTTCAAAGTGAATAGACTAAAAGGGAAACGTTTAGCTCTCATAGTCAATAACCTGTACACTGATAACCAACTGTTCCCAGACAACAAGACTACTCCATGGCTTTTCTAAATAATAGAAAGTTCCCATAGTAGGAACTAAAAATGGAACACCCAACACTATCAACGTTAAGGATTGTATTCAAAAAAGGGAAAATAATATAACAAAAATAATTGATAAAGAAATAAACTACTAATATGCTCCTCAAGTTCGGGAATGTTGTAAAATAATTAATATTTATAGATTTTTATTTATAGTATTTTTTAACTAGATAAAAGACAGCAACTAAAGAAACTGGAACTCAAAATCCCCAGAATTAGGCAGGAATCAATAAGGTGGAAATGGAAACAAACCAGAGGACATAGGAGGTACAGTATGTGGGTTATGTGAGTGAGTATATGTGGGGGTAGTGCCGGGTGTGTTGGGAGATGGGGTGCCCGTGTGAGTGAGTATATGTGGGGGTAGTGCCGGGTGTGTTGGGAGATGGGGTGTCCGTGTGAGTGAGTATATGTGGGGGTAGTGCCGGGTGTGTTGGGAGATGAGGTGCCCGTGTGAGTGAGTATATGTGGGGGTAGTGCCGGGTGTGTTGGGAGATGGGGTGCCCGTGTGAGTGAGTATATGTGGGGGTAGTGCCGGGTGTGTTGGGAGATGGGGTGTCCGTGTGAGTGAGTATATGTGGGGGTAGTGCCGGGTGTGTTGGGAGATGGGGTGTCCGTGTGAGTGAGTATATGTGGGGGTAGTGCCGGGTGTGTTGGGAGATGGGGTGCCCGTGTGAGTGAGTATATGTGGGGGTAGTGCCGGGTGTGTTGAGAGATGGGGTGCCCGTGTGAGTGAGTATATGTGGGGGTAGTGCCGGATGTGTTGGGAGATGGGGTGCCGGGTGTGTTGGGAGATGGGGTGCCGGGTGTGTTGGGAGATGGGGTGCTGGGTGTGTTGGGAG
The DNA here is from genome assembly GCF_964263955.1 of Coregonus lavaretus. Classification (NCBI taxonomy): domain Eukaryota; kingdom Metazoa; phylum Chordata; class Actinopteri; order Salmoniformes; family Salmonidae; genus Coregonus; species Coregonus lavaretus. The sequence goes on along the minus strand of NW_028158468.1, from coordinate 8,025 downwards.
ATGGGGTGCCGGGTGTGTTGGGAGATGGGGTGCCCGTGTGAGTGAGTATATGTGGGGGTAGTGCCGGATGTGTTGAGAGATGGGGTGCCCGTGTGAGTGAGTATATGTGGGGGTAGTGCCGGGTGTGTTGGGAGATGGGGTGCCGGGTGTGTTGGGAGATGGGGTGCCGGGTGTGTTGGGAGATGGGGTGCCGGGTGTGTTGGGAGATGGGGTGCCGGGTGTGTTGGGAGATGGGGTGCCGGGTGTGTTGGGAGATGGGGTGCCCGTGTGAGTGAGTATATGTGGGGGTAGTGCCGGGTGTGTTGGGAGATGGGGTGCCGGGTGTGTTGGGAGATGGGGTGCCGGGTGTGTTGGGAGATGGGGTGCCGGGTGTGTTGGGAGATGGGGTGCCGGGTGTGTTGGGAGATGGGGTGCCGGGTGTGTTGGGAGATGGGGTGCCGGGTGTGTTGGGAGATGGGGTGCCGGGTGTGTTGGGAGATGGGGTGCCGGGTGTGTTGGGAGATGGGGTGCCGGGTGTGTTGGGAGATGGGGTGCCGGGTGTGTTGGGAGATGGGGTGCCGGGTGTGTTGGGAGATGGGGTGCCGGGTGTGTTGGGAGATGGGGTGCCGGGTGTGTTGGGAGATGGGGTGCCGGGTGTGTTGGGAGATGGGGTGCCGGGTGTGTTGGGAGATGGGGTGCCGGGTGTGTTGGGAGATGGGGTGCCGGGTGTGTTGGGAGATGGGGTGCCGGGTGTGTTGGGAGATGGGGTGCCGGGTGTGTTGGGAGATGGGGTGCCGGGTGTGTTGGGAGATGGGGTGCCGGGTGTGTTGGGAGATGGGGTGCCGGGTGTGTTGGGAGATGGGGTGCCGGGTGTGTTGGGAGATGGGGTGCCGGGTGTGTTGGGAGATGGGGTGCCGGGTGTGTTGGGAGATGGGGTGCCGGGTGTGTTGGGAGATGGGGTGCCGGGTGTGTTGGGAGATGGGGTGCCGGGTGTGTTGGGAGATGGGGTGCCGGGTGTGTTGGGAGATGGGGTGCCGGGTGTGTTGGGAGATGGTGTGCCGGGTGTGTTGGGAGATGGGGTGCCGGGTGTGTTGGGAGATGGGGTGCCGGGTGTGTTGGGAGATGGGGTGCCGGGTGTGTTGGGAGATGGGGTGCCGGGTGTGTTGGGAGATGGGGTGCCGGGTGTGTTGGGAGATGGGGTGCCGGGTGTGTTGGGAGATGGGGTGCCGGGTGTGTTGGGAGATGGGGTGCCGGGTGTGTTGGGAGATGGGGTGCCGGGTGTGTTGGGAGATGGGGTGCCGGGTGTGTTGGGAGATGGGGTGCCGGGTGTGTTGGGAGATGGGGTGCCGGGTGTGTTGGGAGATGGGGTGCCGGGTGTGTTGGGAGATGGGGTGCCGGGTGTGTTGGGAGATGGGGTGCCGGGTGTGTTGGGAGATGGGGTGCCCGTGGGTTGGGAGATGGGGTGCCGGGTGTGTTGGGAGATGGGGTGCCCGTGGGTTGGGAGATGGGGTGCCGGGTGTGTTGGGAGATGGGGTGCCCGTGGGTTGGGAGATGGGGTGCCGGGTGTGTTGGGAGATGGGGTGCCCGTGGGTTGGGAGATGGGGTGCCCGTGTGTTTGTGTGATGTGGAAAAGTGTGATGAGTTGAAAGTGAGTGAGAAAATAAAAGTGGTTGCAAATGTCAGAACCCATGTGTGACTGCAGAGCAGGGGTTGTGACAGAGTGAGAGTCCCCCCAATTAAAAAAAAATCAAATGTATAGTTTATTTTTGTCCTATCATCAGTGGTGGAAAAAGTACCCAATTGTCATACTTGGGTAAAAGTAAAGATACCTTAATAGAAAATGACTCAAGTAAAAGTGAAAGTCACCCAGTAAAATAGTACTTGAGTAAAAATCTAAAAGTATGTGGTTTTAAATATACTTAAGTATCAAAAGTAAATGTAATTGCTAAAATATACTTAAGTATCATAAGTGATAGTAAAAGTAGAAATTGTTTCAAATTCCTTATTTTTACATTTTAGTTATTTAGTAGACGCTCTTATCCAGAGCGACTTACAGTTAGTGAGTGCATACATTTTCATATATACATTTTCTTATATTAAGCAAATCTTTTTAATTTACGGATAGCCAGGGGCACACTCCAACAATCAGACATACAGTGCTATGAAAAAGTATTTGCCCCCTTTCTAATTTTCTCTACTTTTGCATATTTGTGATACTGAACGTTATCAGATCTTCAACCAAAACCTAATATTAGATAAAGGGAACATAAGTGAACAAATAACACAACAATTACATATTTATTTCATTTATTTCATAAACAAAGTTATGCAACACCCAATTCCCCTGTGTGAAAAAGTAATTGCCCCCTTACACTCAATAACTGGTTGTGCCACCTTTAGCTGCAATGACTCCAACCAAATGCTTCCTGTAGTTGTTGATCAGTCTCTCACGTCGCTGTGGAGGAATTTTGGCCCGCTCTTCCATGCAGAACTGCTTTAACTCAGTGACGTGTGGGTTTTCAAGCATGAACTGCTCGTTTCAAGTCCTACCACAACATCTCAATTGGGATTAGGTCTGGACTTTGACTAGGCCATTCCAAAACTTCCAATTTGTTGCTTTTTAGCAATTTTCATGTAGACTTGATTGTGTGTTTTGGATCATTGTCTTGCTGCATGACCCAGCTGAAAGGGGGCAAATACATTTTCATAGCACTGTAATTTACAAACAAATAATTTGTATTTTATGAGTTTGTGAGTCCGCCAGATCAGAGGCAGTAGGGATGACCAGGGATGTTCTCTTGATTAGAGCGTATATTGGACCATTGTCCTGTCCTGCTAAGCATTCAAAATGTAACGACTACTTTTGGGTGTCAGGAAAAATGTATGGAGTAAAAAGTACATAATTTTCTTTAGCAATGTAGTGAAGTAAAAGTAAAATTTGTCAAAAAAATATAAATAGTAAAGTAAAAGTACAGATACCCCAAAAAAACTACTTAAGTAGTACTTTAAAGTATTTTTACTTAAGTACTTTACACCACTGGTAAAGTACTGCCTATCATGATGGATTGGTGCCCAACCCTGCCTACCCTTAACCCACCTGAGTGACCCACCTTCTAAGGGGAAGTCCTTACACGTTATATAGGCCTACCGCAAGTATCCTACGCAGCCGAGACAGAAAGGTGAACGCAATCAGAGACATTACATTTACATTACATTTACGTCATTTAGCAGACGCTCTTATCCAGAGCGACTTACAGTTAGTGAATACAAATTTTTTTTATACTGGCCCCCCGTGGGAATCGAACCCACAACCCAGCCATGCTCTATCAGATACCCACTAAAGCAGCAAGACTCTGAGCCTGCCTGGCAGGGTGGGTCCACCAAAGCCAAAGCCCACGGAGTGGGAGAGCATAACATACAAGGATTTTCTCAAAGCTGCTAATGAGAACCTTGACGACGTCCTACCTTGCCGGTGGGAATTCCGTTCGAGTACCCCCACCCAGCTACAATGGTATCAACATTCACATATCGAGTCTACTCTTGAGTTGGGCTCGGGGATGGAACAACTGTGGAAAAACTGTGGAAAAACTGAGCTGTGGAATAACTGTGGAACAACTGAGCTGTGGAACAACTGAGCTGTGGAACAACTGAGGGGGGTGTAGGTCGTTGGATGTTTGGGGGGTGTGAGTGTTTGTATGTATGTAATTATGTTAGGGACGGCACAGGATGGAATCACAAGCTGTAATATAAAATGAATAATTGCTTGCCAGAAATGTAGATTTTCTACTGCCAGTCCTTGTTAAAGAGTGCCTGCATTATTACGCATTTTATTCATCAATTGTGGAATTAAGATCAGCAAGATATACAATATATATATATATATATATATATATATATATATATATATATATATATATATATAACTACAGTGCATAAGGAAAGTATTCAGACCCCTTCCACTTTTCCACATTTTGTTACATTACAGCCTTATTCTAAAATGGATTAAATCAATAGAAATCCTCATCAATGCACATACAATACCCCATAATGACGAAGCGAAAACAGGTTTAAAGAAATGTTTGCAAATTTATAAAGAATAATAATACAGAAATACCTTATTTACATGAGTGTTCAGACCCTTCGCGATGAGACTCGAAATTGAGCTCCGGTGCATCCTGTTTCCATTGATCATCCTTGAGATGTTTCTACAACTTGACTGGAGTGGTAAATTCAATTGATTGGACATTATTTGGGAAGGAACACACCGGTCTATATTTATCTTAGAATGAGTTATAGAGGGACTGTCCCGTCTGGGGTGCCGGCTGGTACCATCTCGGTTGGGAGGGTCTTCCAGTGATGGTTGCCTGATGTCGGTTAAAACATGTTTATCTTGAAGTATATAAACTGAGTGATCTCTTTGTCTCTCATTCTGATAGCAAGAGGCAACTCACTTGCAGCTTGTTATGTTGAATTCGATTCTGTATAATTAAATACATTGTATCAAATCTCCATCTAAGAGTTTATTTGTATTCTTGCATCCTGACTTCCTTAATTCCAAATAAACTAATCTTATCAAGAAACAAGATTCTCTGGTCTGATGAAACCAAGACTGAACACTTTGGCCTGAAAGAAAAGCGTCACGTCTGGAGGAAACCTGGCACCATCCCTACGGTGAAGCATTGTGGCGGCATCATCATGCTATGGGGATGTTTTTCAGCGGCAGGGACTGGGAAACTAGTCAGGATCAAGGGAAAGATGAACGGCGCAAAGTACAGAGAGATCCTTGATGAAAACCTGCTCCAGAGCGCTCAGGACCTCAGACTGGGGCGAAGGTTCACCTTCTAACAGGACAATGACCCAAAGCACACAGCCAAAACAACGCAGGAGTGGCTTTGGGACAAGTCTCTGAATGTCCTTGAGTGGCCCAGCCAGAGCCCGGACTTGAACCCGATCTAACATCTCTGTAGAGACCTGAAAATAGCTGTGCAGCGACGCTCCCCATCCAACCTGACAGAGCTTGAGAGGATCTGCAGAGAAGAATGGGACAACCTCCCCAAATACAAGTGTGCCAAGCTTGTAGCGTCATACCCAAGAAGACTCAAGGCCGTAATCGGTTCCAAAGGTTCTTCAACAACGTACTGAGTGAATGGTCTGAATACTTATGTAAATGTGATATTTTTGCTAAATTTGCTAAAATGTCTAAAACATGTTTTTGCTTTGTCATTATGGGGTATTCTGTGTAGATTAATGAGTTTCGTTTTTTAATCAATTGTAACGTAACAAAAGGTGGAAAAAGTCAAGGGGTCTGAATACTTTCCGAATGCACTGTATATATAGTTATATTTACTGAACAAAAATATATACGCAACATGCAACAATTTCAACTGGTTTATTGAGTTACACTTCATATAAGGAAATCAGTCAATTGAAATAAATGTATTAGGCCCTAATCTATGGATTTCACATAACTGGGCAGGGGTGGGGCCTGGGAGGGCACTTGGGAGCCAGGCCCACCAATCAGAATGAGTTTTTCCCCACAAAATGACTTTATTACAGACAGAAATCCTCAGTTTCGTCAGTCCGGGTGGCTGTCCGGGTGGCTGGCCGCAGGTGAAGAAGCCGGATGTGAATGTCCTGGGCTGGTGGGGTTACACGTGGTATAAGGTTGTGAGGCCGGTTGGACGTACTGCCAAATTCTCTAAAATGCTGTTGGAGGCGGCTTATGGTAGAGAAATTAACATTACATTCTCTGGCAACAGCTCTGGTGGACATTCCTGCAGTTAGCATGCCAATTGCACGCTCCCTGAACCTTTCTAACACGTGTGGCATTGTGTTGTGTGACATAACTGAACATTTTAGAGTGGCCTTTTATTCTCCCCAGCACAAGGTGCACCTGTGTAACGATCATGCTGTTTAATCAGCTTCTTGATATGCCACACCTGTCAGGTGGATGGATTATCTTGGCAAAGGAGTAATGCTCACTAACAGGGATGTAAACAAATATGTGCACAACATTTGAGAGACATAAGCTTTTTGTGTGTATGGAACATTTCTGGGATCTTTTATTTTAGCTCATGAAACATGGGACCAACACTTTACATGTTGCCTTTATATTTTTGTTCAATATACAATGGGTTAAAGTTATATATACAGTGAGGGAAAAAAGTATTTGATCCCCTGCTGATTTTGTACATTTGCCCACTGACAAAGAAATGATCAGTCTATAATTTTAATGGTAGGTTTATTTGGGCAGTGAGAGACAGAATAACAACAAAAACATCCAGAAAAACGCATGTCAAAAATGTTATGAATTGATTTGCATTTTAATGAGGGAAATAAGTATTTGACCCCCTCTCAATCAGAAAGATTTCTGGCTCCCAGGTGTCTTTTATACAGGTAACGAGCTGAGATTAGGAGCACACTCTTAAAGGGAGTGCTCGTAATCTCAGCTTGTTACCTGTATAAAAGACACCGGTCCACAGAAGCAATCAATCAATCAGATTCCAAACTCTCCACCATGGCCAAGACCAAAGAGCTCTCCAAGGATGTCAGGGACAAGATTGTAGACCTACACAAGGCTGGAATGGTCTACAAGACCATCGCCAAGCAGCTTGGTGAGAAGGTGACAACAGTTGGTGCGATTATTCGCAAATGGAAGAAACACAAAAGAACTGTCAATCTGCTCCCGGCCTGGGGCTCCATGCAAGATCTCACCTCGTGGAGTTGCAATGATCATGAGAACGATGAGGAATCAGCCCAGAACTACACGGGAGGATCTTGTCAATGATCTCAAGGCAGCTGGGACCATAGTCACCAAGAAAACAATTGGTAACACACTACGCTGTGAAGGACTGAAATCCTGCAGCGCCCGCAAGGTCCCCCTGCTCAAGAAAGCCCATATACAGGCCCGTCTGAAGTTTGCCAATGAACATCTGAATGATTCAGAGGAGAACTGGGTGAAAGTGTTGTGGTCAGATGAGACCAAAATCGAGTTCTTTGGCATCAACTCAACTCGCCGTGTTTGGAGGAGGAGGAATGCTGCCTATGACTCCAAGAACACCATCCCCACCGTCAAACATGGAGGTGGAAACATTATGCTTTGAGGTTTTTTTCTGCTAAGGGGACAGGACAACTTCACCGCTTCAAAGGGACGATGGACGGGGCCATGTACCGTCAAATCTTGGGTGAGAACCTCCTTCCCTCAGCCAAGGCATTGAAAATGGGTCGTGTATGGGTATCCAGCATGACAATGACCCAAAACACACAGCCAAGGCAACAAAGGAGTGGCTCAAGAAGAAGCACATTAAGGTCCTGGAGTGGCCTAGCTGGTCTCCAGACATTAATCTCATAGAAAATCTGTGGAGGGAGCTGAAGGTTCAAGTTGCCAAACGTCAGCCTCCAAACCTTAATGACTTGGAGAAGATCTGCAAAGAGGAGTGGAACAAAATCCCTCCTGAGATGTGTGCAAACCTGGTGGCCAACTACAAGAAACGTCTGACCTCTGTGATTGCCAACAAGGGTTTTGCCACCAAGTACTAAATCATGTTTTGCAGAGGGGTCAAATACTTATTTCCCTCAATAAAATGCAAATCAATTTATAACATTTTTGACATGCGTTTTCTGGATTTTGTTGTTGTTATTCTGTCTCTCACTGTTCAAATAAACCTACCATAAAAATTATAGACTGATCATGTCTTTGTCAGTGGGCAAACGTACAAAATCAGCGGGGGATTAAAAACTTTTTTCCCTCACTGTAGTAACCCTAGGTGTAAAATAGTAAGTAATGGCTACATCTCAGAAAGTTTTAAACTGTCAAGAGGAGTTAAACAGGGTTTACAGCAGCAACCTGTACGTCAGTGAGAACAGAACATTTAACTGACATGGGTTAAGACGGAATAAAAGGAACATATACATTTAGAAGTAAATTGTCTTGTCAACGAGTCCCCATGCATCGCTTTTTCAATTCCCATCTGCTAGACATTTGCTAAGGAAACCATGGGACAAATACATAGGGCTAATATTGTGATACAGTTCCCTCCACCACGT
>NW_028158469.1:217500-285077 GCF_964263955.1 Coregonus lavaretus | reverse complement strand
CCCCTGTCTGTCTCTCTCTCCCCCTGTCTGTCTCTCTCTCCCCCTGTCTGTCTCTCTCTCCCCCTACCTGTCTCTCTCTCCCCCTGTCTGTCTGTCTCTCCCCCTGTCTGTCTCTCTCCCCCTGTCTGTCTCTCTCTCCCCCTGTCTGTCTCTCTCTCCCCCTGTCTGTCTCTCTCCCCCTGTCTGTCTCTCTCTCCCCCTGTCTGTCTCTCTCTCCCCCTGTCTGTCTCTCTCCCCCTGTCTGTCTCTCTCCCCCTGTCTCTCTCTCCCCTGTCTCTGTCTCTCTCTCCCCCTGTCTCTCTCTCCCCTGTCTGTCTCTCTCCCCTGTCTGTCTCTCTCCCCCTGTCTGTCTCTCTCCCCCTGTCTGTCTCTCTCTCCCCCTGTCTGTCTCTCTCTCCCCCTGTCTGTCTCTCTTCCCCCTGTCTCTCTCTCCCCCTGTCTGTCTCTCTCTCCCCCTGTCTGTCTCTCTCTCCCCCTGTCTGTCTCTCTCTCCCCCTGTCTGTCTCTCTCTCCCCCTGTCTGTCTCTCTCTCCCCCTGTCTGTCTCTCTCCCCCCTGTCTGTCTCTCTCTCCCCCTGTCTGTCTCTCTCTCCCCCTGTCTGTCTCTCTCTCCCCCCTGTCTGTCTCTCTCTCCCCTGTCTGTCTCTCTCTCCCCCTGTCTGTCTCTCTCTCCCCCTGTCTGTCTCTCTCTCCCCCTGTCTGTCTCTCTCCCCCTGTCTGTCTCTCTCTCCCCCTGTCTCTCTCTCCCCCTGTCTCTCTCTCTCCCCCTGTCTGTCTCTCTCTCCCCCTGTCTCTCTCTCCCCCTGTCTGTCTCTCTCTCCCCTGTCTGTCTCCCCCTGTCTGTCTCTCTCCCCCCTGTCTGTCTCTCTCTCCCCCTGTCTGTCTCTCTCTCCCCCTGTCTGTCTCTCTCTCCCCTGTCTGTCTCTCTCTCCCCCTGTCTGTGTCTCTCTCCCCCTGTCTGTCTCCCCCTGTCTGTCTTCTCTCCCCCCTGTCTGTCTCTCTCTCCCCCTGTCTGTCTCTCTCTCCCCCTGTCTGTCTCTCTCTCCCCCTGTCTGTCTCTCTCTCCCCCTGTCTGTCTCTCTCCCCCTGTCTGTCTCTCTCTCCCCCTGTCTCTCTCTCCCCTGTCTCTCTCTCTCCCCCTGTCTGTCTCTCTCTCCCCCTGTCTCTCTCTCCCCCTGTCTGTCTCTCTCTCCCCCTGTCTCTCTCCCCCTGTCTGTCTCTCCTTCCCCCTGTCTGTCTCTCTCTCCCCCTGTCTCTCTCTCCCCCTGTCTGTCTCTCTCTCCCCTGTCTGTCTCTCTCTCCCCCTGTCTGTCTCTCTCTCCCCCTGTCTGTCTCTCTCTCCCCCTGTCTGTCTCTCTCTCCCCCTGTCTGTCTCTCTCCCCCTGTCTGTCTCTCTCTCCCCCTGTCTCTCTCTCTCTCCCTGTCTGTCTCTCTCTCCCCCTGTCTGTCTCTCTCTCCCCTGTCTGTCTCTCTCTCCCCTGTCTGTCTCTCTCTCCCCCTGTCTGTCTCTCTCTCCCCCTGTCTGTCTCTCTCTCCCCCTGTCTGTCTCTCTCCCCCTGTCTGTCTCTCTCTCCCCCTGTCTCTCTCCCCCTGTCTGTCTCTCTCTCCCCCTGTCTGTCTCTCTCTCCCCTGCCTGTCTCTGTCTCCCCCTGTCTCTCTCCCCCTGTCTGTCTCTCTCTCCCCCTGTCTGTCTCTCTCTCCCCCTGTCTGTCTCTCTCTCCCCCTGTCTGTCTCTCTCTCCCCCTGTCTGTCTCTCTCTCCCCCTGTCTGTCTCTCTCTCCCCTGTCTGTCTCTCTCTCCCCCTGTCTCTCTCTCCCCCTGTCTGTCTCTCTCTCCCCCTGTCTGTCTCTCTCTCCCCCTGTCTGTCTGTCTCTCCCTGTCTGTCTCTCTCTCCCCCTGTCTCTCTCTCTCCCCCTGTCTGTCTCTCTCCCCCTGTCTGTCTCTCTCTCCCCCTGTCTCTCTCCCCCTGTCTGTCTCTCTCTCCCCCTGTCTGTCTCTCTCCCCCTGTCTGTCTCTCTCCCCCTGTCTGTCTCTCTCCCCCTGTCTCTCTCTCCCCCTGTCTGTCTCTCTCTCCCCCTGTCTGTCTCTCTCTCCCCCTGTCTGTCTCTCTCTCCCCTGTCTGTCTCTCTCTCCCCCTGTCTGTCTCTCTCCCCCTGTCTGTCTCTCTCTCCCCCTGTCTGTCTCTCTCCCCCTGTCTCTCTCTCCCCCTGTCTGTCTCTCTCTCCCCCTGTCTGTCTCTCTCTCCCCCTGTCTGTCTCTCTCCCCCTGTCTGTCTCTCTCTCCCCTGTCTGTCTCTCTCTCCCCCTGTCTGTCTCTCTCTCCCCCTGTCTGTCTCTCTCTCCCCCTGTCTGTCTCTCTCTCCCCCTGTCTCTCTCTCCCCCCTGTCTGTCTCTCTCTCCCCCTGTCTGTCTCTCTCCCCCTGTCTGTCTCTCTCCCCCCTGTCTGTCTCTCTCTCCCCTGTCTCTCTCTCCCCCTGTCTGTCTCTCTCTCCCCCTGTCTCTCTCTCCCCCTGTCTGTCTCTCCCCTGTCTGTCTCTCTCTCCCCCTGTCTGTCTCTCTCTCCCCCTGCCTGTCTCTCTCTCCCCCTGTCTGTCTCTCTCTCCCCCTCTGTCTGTCTCTCTCTCCCCCTGTCTGTCTCTCTCTCCCCCTGTCTGTCTCTCTCTCCCCCTGTCTGTCTCTCTCTCCCCCTGTCTGTCTCTCTCTACCCCTGTCTGTCTCTCTCTCCCCCTGTCTGTCTCTCTCTCCCCCTGTCTGTCTCTCTCTCCCCCTGTCTGTCTCTCTCTCCCCTGTCTTCTCTCTCCCCCTGTCTGTCTCTCTCTCCCCCTGTCTGTCTCTCTCCCCCTGTCTGTCTCTCTCCCCCTGTCTGTCTCTCTCTCCCCCTGCCTGTCTCTCTCTCCCCCTGTCTGTCTCTCTCTCCCCCTGTCTGTCTCTCTCTCCCCCGTCTGTCTCTCTCTCCCCCTGTCTGTCTCTCTCTCCCCCTGTCTGTCTCTCTCCCCCTGTCTGTCTCTCTCCCCCTGTCTGTCTCTCTCTCCCCCTGTCTGTCTCTCTCCCCCTGTCTGTCTCTCTCTCCCCCTGTCTGTCTCTCTCTCCCCCTGTCTGTCTCTCTCCCCCTGTCTGTCTCTCTCCCTGTCCCCCTGTCTCTCTCTCCCCCTGTCTGTCTCTCTCTCCCCCTGTCTGTCTCTCTCCCCCTGTCTGTCTCTCCCCCTGTCTGTCTCTCTCTCCCCCTGTCTGTCTCTCTCTCCCCCTGTCTGTCTCTCTCTCCCCCTGTCTGTCTCTCTCTCCCCCTGTCTGTCTCTCTCTCCCCCTGTCTGTCTCTCTCTCTCCCCCTGTCTGTCTCTCTCTCCCCCTGTCTGTCTCTCTCTCCCCCTGTCTGTCTCTCTCTCCCCCTGTCTGTCTCTCTCTCCCCTGTCTGTCTGTCTCTCTCTCCCCCTGTCTGTCTCTCTCTCCCCCTGTCTGTCTCTCTCTCCCCCTGTCTGTCTCTCTCTCCCCCTGTCTGTCTCTCTCTCCCCCTGTCTGTCTCTCTCCCCCTGTCTGTCTCTCTCTCCCCCTGTCTCTCTCTCCCCCTGTCTCTCTCTCTCCCCCTGTCTGTCTCTCTCTCCCCCTGTCTCTCTCTCCCCCTGTCTGTCTCTCTCTCCCCCTGTCTGTCTCCCCCTGTCTGTCTCTCTCCCCCCTGTCTGTCTCTCTCTCCCCCTGTCTGTCTCTCTCTCCCCCTGTCTGTCTCTCTCTCCCCCTGTCTGTCTCTCTCTCCCCCTGTCTGTGTCTCTCTCCCCCTGTCTGTCTCCCCCTGTCTGTCTTTCTCCCCCCTGTCTGTCTCTCTCTCCCCCTGTCTGTCTCTCTCTCCCCCTGTCTGTCTCTCTCTCCCCCTGTCTGTCTCTCTCTCCCCCTGTCTGTCTCTCTCCCCCTGTCTGTCTCTCTCTCCCCCCTGTCTCTCTCTCCCCCTGTCTCTCTCTCTCCCCCTGTCTGTCTCTCTCTCCCCCTGTCTCTCTCTCCCCCTGTCTGTCTCTCTCTCCCCCTGTCTCTCTCCCCCTGTCTGTCTCTCCTTCCCCCTGTCTGTCTCTCTCTCCCCCTGTCTCTCTCTCCCCCTGTCTGTCTCTCTCTCCCCTGTCTGTCTCTCTCTCCCCCTGTCTGTCTCTCTCTCCCCCTGTCTGTCTCTCTCTCCCCCTGTCTGTCTCTCTCTCCCCCTGTCTGTCTCTCTCCCCCTGTCTGTCTCTCTCTCCCCCTGTCTCTCTCTCTCTCCCTGTCTGTCTCTCTCTCCCCCTGTCTGTCTCTCTCTCCCCCTGTCTGTCTCTCTCTCCCCCTGTCTGTCTCTCTCTCCCCCTGTCTGTCTCTCTCTCCCCTGTCTGTCTCTCTCTCCCCCTGTCTGTCTCTCTCCCCCCCTGTCTGTCTCTCTCTCCCCCCTGTCTCTCTCCCCCTGTCTGTCTCTCTCTCCCCCTGTCTGTCTCTCTCTCCCCTGCCTGTCTCTGTCTCCCCCTGTCTCTCTCCCCCTGTCTGTCTCTCTCTCCCCCTGTCTGTCTCTCTCTCCCCCTGTCTGTCTCTCTCTCCCCCTGTCTGTCTCTCTCCCCCTGTCTGTCTCTCTCTCCCCCTGTCTGTCTCTCTCTCCCCCTGTCTGTCTCTCTCTCCCCCTGTCTCTCTCTCCCCCTGTCTGTCTCTCTCTCCCCCTGTCTGTCTCTCTCTCCCCCTGTCTGTCTGTCTCTCCCTGTCTGTCTCTCTCTCCCCCTGTCTCTCTCTCCCCCTGTCTGTCTCTCTCCCCCCTGTCTGTCTCTCTCTCCCCCTGTCTCTCTCCCCCTGTCTGTCTCTCTCTCCCCCTGTCTGTCTCTCTCCCCCCTGTCTGTCTCTCTCCCCCTGTCTGTCTCTCTCCCCCTGTCTCTCTCTCCCCCTGTCTGTCTCTCTCTCCCCCTGTCTGTCTCTCTCCCCCTGTCTGTCTCTCTCTCCCCCTGTCTGTCTCTCTCTCCCCTGTCTGTCTCTCTCCCCCTGTCTGTCTCTCTCCCCCTGTCTGTCTCTCTCCCCTGTCTCTCTCTCCCCCTGTCTGTCTCTCTCTCCCCCTGTCTGTCTCTCTCTCCCCCTGTCTGTCTCTCTCCCCCTGTCTGTCTCTCTCTCCCCCTGTCTGTCTCTCTCTCCCCCTGTCTGTCTCTCTCTCCCCCTGTCTGTCTCTCTCTCCCCCTGTCTGTCTCTCTCTCCCCCTGTCTCTCTCCCCCCCGTCTGTCTCTCTCTCCCCCCTGTCTGTCTCTCTCCCCCTGTCTGTCTCTCTCCCCCCCTGTCTGTCTCTCTCTCCCCCTGTCTCTCTCTCCCCCTGTCTGTCTCTCTCTCCCCCTGTCTCTCTCTCCCCCTGTCTGTCTCCCCCTGTCTGTCTCTCTCTCCCCCTGTCTGTCTCTCTCTCCCCCTGCCTGTCTCTCTCTCCCCCTGTCTGTCTCTCTCTCCCCCTGTCTGTCTCTCTCTCCCCCTGTCTGTCTCTCTCTCCCCCTGTCTGTCTCTCTCTCCCCCTGTCTGTCTCTCTCTCCCCCTGTCTGTCTCTCTCTACCCCTGTCTGTCTCTCTCTCCCCCTGTCTGTCTCTCTCTCCCCCTGTCTGTCTCTCTCTCCCCCTGTCTGTCTCTCTCCCCCTGTCTTTCTCTCCCCCTGTCTGTCTCTCTCTCCCCCTGTCTGTCTCTCTCCCCCTGTCTGTCTCTCTCCCCCTGTCTGTCTCTCTCTCCCCCTGCCTGTCTCTCTCTCCCCCTGTCTGTCTCTCTCTCCCCCTGTCTGTCTCTCTCTCCCCCGTCTGTCTCTCTCTCCCCCTGTCTGTCTCTCTCTCCCCCTGTCTGTCTCTCTCCCCCTGTCTGTCTCTCTCCCCCTGTCTGTCTCTCTCTCCCCCTGTCTGTCTCTCTCCCCCTGTCTGTCTCTCTCCCCCTGTCTGTCTCTCTCTCCCCCTGTCTGTCTCTCTCCCCCTGTCTGTCTCTCTCCCCTGTCTCTCTCTCCCCCTGTCTGTCTCTCTCTCCCCCTGTCTCTCTCTCCCCCTGTCTGTCTCCCCCTGTCTGTCTCTCTCTCCCCCTGTCTGTCTCTCTCTCCCCCTGCCTGTCTCTCTCTCCCCCTGTCTGTCTCTCTCTCCCCCTGTCTGTCTCTCTCCCCCTGTCTGTCTCTCTCTCCCCCTGTCTGTCTCTCTCTCCCCCTGTCTGTCTCTCTCTCCCCCTGTCTGTCTCTCTCTCCCCCTGTCTGTCTCTCTCTCCCCCTGTCTGTCTCTCTCTCCCCCTGTCTGTCTCTCTCTCCCCCTGTCTGTCTCTCTCCCCCTGTCTCTCTCCCCTGTCTGTCTCTCTCTCCCCCTGTCTGTCTCTCTCTCCCCCTGTCTGTCTCTCTCTCCCCCTGACTGTCTCTCTCTCCCCCTGTCTGTCTCTCTCTCCCCCTGTCTGTCTCTCTCTCCCCCTGTCTCTCTCTCCCCCTGTCTGTCTCTCTCTCCCCCTGCCTGTCTCTCTCCCCCTGTCTGTCTCTCTCCCCCTGTCTGTCTCTCTTTCCCCTGTCTGTCTCTCTCTCCCCCTGTCTGTCTGTCTCTCCCCCTGTCTCTCTCTCCCCCTGTCTGTCTCTCTCTCCCCCTGTCTGTCTCTCTCCCCCTGTCTCTCTCTCCCCCTGTCTGTCTCTCTCTCCCCCTGTCTGTCTCTCTCTCCCCCTGTCTGTCTCTCTCTCCCCCTGTCTCTCTCCCCCTGTCTGTCTCTCTCCCCCTGTCTGTCTCTCTCTCCCCCTGTCTGTCTCTCTCCCCCTGTCTGTCTCTCTCTCCCCCTGTCTGTCTCTCTACCCCTGTCTGTCTCTCTCTCCCCCTGTCTGTCTCTCTCTCCCCCTGTCTGTCTCTCTCTCCCCCTGTCTGTCTCTCTCTCCCCCTGTCTGTCTCTCTCTCCCCCTGTCTGTCTCTCTCTCCCCCTGTCTGTCTCTCTCTCCCCCTGTCTGTCTCTCTCTCCCCCTGTCTGTCTCTCTCTCCCCCTGTCTGTCTCTCTCTCCCCCTGTCTGTCTCTCTCTCCCCCTGTCTGTCTCTCTCTCCCCCTGTCTGTCTCTCTCTCCCACTGTCTGTCTCTCTCTCCCCCTGTCTGTCTCTCTCTCCCCCTGTCTGTTTCTCCCCTCCCCCTGTCTGTCTCTCTCTCCCCCTGTCTGTCTTTCTCTCCCCCTGTCTGTCTCTCTCCCCCTGTCTGTCTCTCTCTCCCCCTGTCTGTCTCTCTCTCCCCCTGTCTCTCTCTCCCCCTGTCTCTCTCTCCCCCTGTCTCTCTCTCCCCCTGTCTGTCTCTCTCTCCCCCTGTCTGTCTCTCTCTCCCCCTGTCTGTCTCTCTCTCCCCCTGTCTGTCTCTCTCTCCCCCTGTCTCTCTCTCCCCCTGTCTGTCTCTCTCCCCCCCTGTCTGTCTCTCTCTCCCCCTGTCTGTCTCTCTCTCCCCCTGTCTCTCTCCCCCTGTCTGTCTCTCTCTCCCCCTGTCTGTCTCTCTCTCCCCCTGTCTGTCTCTCTCCCCCCCTGTCTGTCTCTCTCTCCCCCTGTCTGTCTCTCTCTCCCCCTGTCTCTCTCCCCCTGTCTGTCTCTCTCCCCCTGTCTGTCTCTCTCTCCCCCTGTCTCTCTCTCCCCCTGTCTGTCTCTCTCCCCCTGTCTCTCTCTCCCCCTGTCTGTCTCTCTCTCCCCCTGTCTGTCTCTCCCTCCCTGTCTGTCTCTCTCTCCCCCTGTCTGTCTCTCTCTCCCCCTGTCTGTCTCTCTCTCCCCCTGTCTCTCTCTCCCCCTGTCTGTCTCTCTCCCCCCCTGTCTGTCTCTCTCTCCCCCTGTCTGTCTCTCTCTCCCCCTGTCTGTCTCTCTCTCCCCCTACCCGTCTCTCTCTCCCCCTGTCTGTCTGTCTCTCCCCCTGTCTGTCTCTCTCCCCCTGTCTGTCTCTCTCTCCCCCTGTCTGTCTCTCTCTCCCCCTGTCTGTCTCTCTCCCCCTGTCTGTCTCTCTCTCCCCCTGTCTGTCTCTCTCTCCCCCTGTCTGTCTCTCTCCCCCTGTCTGTCTCTCTCTCCCCCTGTCTCTCTCTCCCCCTGTCTGTCTCTCTCCCCCTGTCTCTCTCTCCCCCTGTCTGTCTCTCTCCCCCTGTCTCTCTCTCCCCCTGTCTGTCTCTCTCTCCCCCTGTCTGTCTCTCTCTCCCCCTGTCTGTCTCTCTCTCCCCCTGTCTGTCTCTCTCTCCCCCTGTCTGTCTCTCTCCCCCTGTCTGTCTCTCTCTCCCCCTGTCTGTCTCTCTCTCCCCCTGTCTGTCTCTCTCTCCCCCTGTCTGTCTCTCTCTCCCCCTGTCTGTCTCTCTCTCCCCCTGTCTCTCTCCCCCCCGTCTGTCTCTCTCTCCCCCTGTCTGTCTCTCTCCCCCTGTCTGTCTCTCTCCCCCCCTGTCTGTCTCTCTCTCCCCCTGTCTCTCTCTCCCCCTGTCTGTCTCTCTCTCCCCCTGTCTCTCTCTCCCCCTGTCTGTCTCCCCCTGTCTGTCTCTCTCTCCCCCTGTCTGTCTCTCTCTCCCCCTGCCTGTCTCTCTCTCCCCCTGTCTGTCTCTCTCTCCCCCTGTCTGTCTCTCTCTCCCCCTGTCTGTCTCTCTCTCCCCCTGTCTGTCTCTCTCTCCCCCTGTCTGTCTCTCTCTCCCCCTGTCTGTCTCTCTCTACCCCTGTCTGTCTCTCTCTCCCCCTGTCTGTGTCTCTCTCCCCCTGTCTGTCTCCCCCTGTCTGTCTTTCTCCCCCCCTGTCTGTCTCTCTCTCCCCCTGTCTGTCTCTCTCTCCCCCTGTCTGTCTCTCTCTCCCCCTGTCTGTCTCTCTCTCCCCCTGTCTGTCTCTCTCCCCCTGTCTGTCTCTCTCTCCCCCTGTCTCTCTCTCCCCCTGTCTCTCTCTCTCCCCCTGTCTGTCTCTCTCTCCCCCTGTCTCTCTCTCCCCCTGTCTGTCTCTCTCTCCCCCTGTCTCTCTCCCCCTGTCTGTCTCTCCTTCCCCCTGTCTGTCTCTCTCTCCCCCTGTCTGTCTCCCCCTGTCTGTCTCTCTCTCCCCCTGTCTGTCTCTCTCTCCCCCTGTCTGTCTCTCTCTCCCCCTGTCTGTCTCTCTCTCCCCCTGTCTGTCTCTCTCTCCCCCTGTCTGTCTCTCTCTCCCCCTGTCTGTCTCTCTCCCCCTGTCTGTCTCTCTCTCCCCCTGTCTGTCTCTCTCTCCCCCTGTCTGTCTCTCTCTCCCCCTGTCTGTCTCTCTCTCCCCCTGTCTGTCTCTCTCCCCCTGTCTGTCTCTCTCTCCCCCTGTCTCTCTCTCCCCCTGTCTCTCTCTCTCCCCCTGTCTGTCTCTCTCTCCCCCTGTCTGTCTCTCTCTCCCCCTGTCTGTCTCTCTCTCCCCCTGTCTCTCTCTCCCCCTGTCTGTCTCTCTCCCCCTGTCTCTCTCTCCCCCTGTCTGTCTCTCTCTCCCCCTGTCTGTCTCTCTCTCTCTCCCCCTGTCTCTCTCTCCCCCTGTCTGTCTCTCTCTCCCCCTGTCTGTCTCTCTCTCCCCCTGTCTGTCTCTCTCTCCCCCTGTCTGTCTCTCTCTCCCCCTGTCTCTCTCTCCCCTGTCTGTCTCTCTCTCCCCCTGTCTGTCTCTCTCTCCCCCTGTCTGTCTCTCTCCCCCCCTGTCTGTCTCTCTCTCCCCCTGTCTGTCTCTCTCTCCCCCTGTCTGTCTGTCTCTCCCCCTGTCTGTCTCTCTCTCCCCCTGTCTGTCTCTCTCTCCCCCTGTCTGTCTCTCTCTCCCCCTGTCTGTCTCTCTCCCCCCCTGTCTGTCTCTCTCTCCCCCTGTCTGTCTCTCTCTCCCCCTGTCTGTCTCTCTCTCCCCCTGTCTGTCTCTCTCTCCCCCTGTCTGTCTCTCTCTCCCCCTGTCTGTCTCTCTCTCCCCCTGTCTCTCTCTCCCCCTGTCTGTCTCTCTCTCCCCCTGTCTGTCTCTCTCTCCCCCTGTCTGTCTCTCTCTCCCCCTGTCTCTCTCTCTCCCCCTGTCTGTCTCTCTCTCCCCCTGTCTGTCTCTCTCCCCCTGTCTGTCTCTCTCCCCCTGTCTGTCTCTCTCTCCCCCTGTCTGTCTCTCTCTCCCCCTGTCTCTCTCTCCCCCTGTCTGTCTCTCTCCCCCCCTGTCTGTCTCTCTCTCCCCCTGTCTGTCTCTCTCTCCCCCTGTCTGTCTCTCTCTCCCCCTGTCTGTCTCTCTCTCCCCCTGTCTGTCTCTCTCTCCCCCTGTCTGTGTCTCTCTCCCCCTGTCTGTCTCTCTCCCCCTGTCTGTCTCTCTCCCCCTGTCTGTCTCTCTCTCCCCCTGTCTGTCTCTCTCTCCCCCTGTCTGTCTCTCTCTCCCCCTGTCTGTCTCTCTCTCCCCCTGTCTGTCTCTCTCTCCCCCTGCCTGTCTCTCTCTCCCCCTGCCTGTCTCTCTCCAGGAGGAGTGTCTGTAGCTGTGTGTCTGTGGTGGAGTGGCAGCCACAATCTGCTGCAGTACTTACTGTGGAAAGCTCCCAAAGACAAACCAGGTAGGTTGATTAGGTTGGGGGTTCTTTAGTCACGCGTACTATGAGATTACAATAGGATCTGTGTTGATGTTAAATAAGATCCTGGGTCTGTATTCAAGTGTCTGATCTAGGATCAGTTTGACCATTTAGATCAGGGGTGTCAAACTCATTTTAGCTCAGGGGCCACATGGAGGAAAATCTATTCCCAAGTGGGCCGGACCGGAAAAATCATGGTATATATAACTTAAAAACAACAACTTCAGATTGTTTTCTTTGTTTTAATACGATCAACATACAACATAAAGCTGGAGCCTGAGGACAGTGTGTCCAAAATAGTACAAGCACAACATCACTATTAATCATAAAACAATTCGAAAGAAAAAGAACACACAAACACACAATGCCTCAGTGATTCACAGAAGTATATCACAGATCACAGAACTATATCAGGGTGTCATTTCTCAGGCAGAAATGTAGATAAAAATAATGAAATCCTGTTCCCCAAACAAGTGCAAGAACCACAGAGTCAAGAATAGGTTAAATATACAAATAAAATAAAATCAATTAAAAACAATAGCACATCAACATAAAAACATATAAACATAAAGCTGGAGCCTGAGGACAGTGTCCAAAAGCACAACATCACTATTAATCATAAACACCTCAAGTTATTTGAAAGTTCTGAGGACAAAGAACACACAAACACACAATGCCTCAGTGATGAACAGAACTGTTTCACAGATCACAGAACTATATCAGGGTGTCATTTCTCAGGCAGAAATGTAGATAAAAATAATGAAATCCTGTTCCCCAAACAAGTGCAAGAACCACAGAGTCAAGAATAGGTTAAATATACAAATAAAATAAAATCAATTAAAAACAATAGCACATCAACATAAAAACATATAAACATAAAGCTGGAGCCTGAGGACAGTGTCCAAAAGCACAACATCACTATTAATCATAAACACCTCAAGTTATTTGAAAGTTCTGAGGACAAAGAACACACAAACACACAATGCCTCAGTGATTAACAGAACTGTTTCACAGATCACAGAACTATATCAGGGTGTCATTTCTCAGGCAGAAATGTAGATAAAAATAATGACATCCTGTTCCCCAAACAAGTGCAAGAACCACAGAGTCAAGAATAGGTTAAATATACAAATAAAATAAAATCAATTAAAAACAATAGCACATCAACATAAAAACATATAAACATAAAGCTGGAGCCTGAGGACAGTGTCCAAAAGCACAACATCACTATTAATCATAAACACCTCAAGTTATTTGAAAGTTCTGAGGACAAAGAACACACAAACACACAATGCCTCAGTGATTAACAGAACTGTTTCACAGATCACAGAACTATATCAGGGTGTCATTTCTCAGGCAGAAATGTAGATAAAAATAATGAAATCCTGTTCCCCAAACAAGTGCAAGAACCACAGAGTCAAGAATAGGTTAAATATACAAATAAAATAAAATCAATTAAAAACAATAGCACATCAACATAAAAACATATAAACATAAAGCTGGAGCCTGAGGACAGTGTCCAAAAGCACAACATCACTATTAATCATAAACACCTCAAGTTATTTGAAAGTTCTGAGGACAAAGAACACACAAACACACAATGCCTCAGTGATTAACAGAACTGTTTCACAGATCACAGAACTATATCAGGGTGTCATTTCTCAGGCAGAAATGTAGATAAAAATAATGAAATCCTGTTCCCCAAACAAGTGCAAGAACCACAGAGTCAAGAATAGGTTAAATATACAAATAAAATAAAATCAATTAAAAACAATAGCACATCAACATAAAAACATATAAACATAAATCTGAAAGCGTTGCTCAAACTCCCGTAACAGTCCAGTTATTTTATCTTTGAACCGCTTCATGTCTGCCACATGTTGGGTCGCGCACACATTTTTCAGACAGGGGAAGTGAGCTGCATCACCACCAGCAAGTTGCATCTCCCACAATGACAGCTTCAACTTGAAAGAACGTATGCTGTCATAATACTGCGTGACAACTTTGTTGCGCCCTTGCAGCTGTTTGTTCAATTTATTCAGGTGCTCTGTAACATCCACCATAAATGCACTTTACTTTTTGCTTCAACTGGCTGTCCAAATCCACTGAAAGATCGGAAATCCTGTCTGCAACTGTGTTTCTTGTCAGGCTGATATTTGCAAAAGCCTGCCGCTTTTCAGGGCACACAATCTCCGCTGCCTTCATCATGCATGTTTTTACAAATTCACCCTCACTAAATGGTTTTGAAGCCACTGCGATTTCATTAGCAATGAGGTAGCTAGCTTTCACTGCAGCGTCACTGATGTCTCGGCTGTGAGTAAACACAGACTGCTGTTTCTTCAGACCCGCCAACAGTTCATTCACCTTCTCTCATCTCCGCTGTCCTTGAAAGTTGTCATATTTGTCGGCATGAAGACTCACATAGTGGCGACGAAGGTTATATTCTTTCAGCACTGCAACATGCTCTGAACACACCAAACATACAGCTTTCCCATTCAATTCCGTGATTAAATAGGATGACCATTTTTCTTGGATCACTCTGCACTCTGCGTCCACTTTTCTATTTTTTGACAGAGACATATTGGGGCAATGAGGGTGCCAAAGCACATAATGTTAAAAGTAGAAGCCGTAATAAATATCGCGGGCAAAACAAAGTAGCTCATTGGCTGCACGTGCTTGACCTACTTGCTCTGCCCCGGTATAAACAGTTTGCTTGCTTAACACAATTGCTATTGCGCCATCCAGTGGATGCAATTGGAACAGCAGTTTATTTTATTGAAAAATTGCAGCGCATTTTTATACTTTAAAAAAAAAATATATATATATATTAAATATTATTATTATTTTTTATTTTTTTCAAAATCATCTCGCGGGCCGGATTAAACCCGTTTGCAGGCCTGATTCGGCCCGCGGGCCGTACGTTTGACACCCCTGATTTAGATGATTCCATGGACAGAGGGGACCTGATCCCAGATCAGCACTCCCACTCTGAGGCTTTATGAATACAGGCCCTTCTAGTGTATGTCAGTATATTACCTGAACGTTCTGGGTGTAGGAACGGTTCATGGCCAGCAGTGTTGCAGCTCATCATGTCTCTGTGTTCCAGACCCGGAGCCTGATGCCTTGTGGCCCAACGCCCAGGAGATCCTGTGTTCTGCTGTTAGCAGCTGTACTAGACACATAACTCTGGGCCTGGTTACTGAACTGGTCACTGTCTGGGACAGACACTTAGGTGAGTTCACTTCACACTGGTTCTGGGGCCTCAATGTTACACTAAATATCGCACGCACAATAATATTGAGATTGATAAAGTTTCCAGTTATAAATCAGACCTGTCGTAAAACTGTGCACGTGAACGAGCACTATAACTCCGCCTGGAAAACGCCTCCATTCACCTTTTATAGTGACAATAACACTCTAATTTGCTGTATACTTTGGAAGTATTGGAATTAGGCCAAGACAGTTTCTAAGGAAATATCCATGCAGATGTCTTTGGAGGGGTTGGCACAATGTTTTATTTTGCTGTGACATTTGCTGTAGATTATCTGTCCGTTTCTGAAAGACAAAAACAATTGCACATTGTTGTGGACCTGTAAACAGACCGTTTTGAATTCAAGAATGTTTTGTATTTACTTTTTCCCAAACCTAAATAGGCTATGCTGTACTGCCCGCGAATTCTGAAACATTGAAAAAAATGAAAACTACAGTACAGCGCTAGCCTACCTGTTCAACTGTTAAATTCTACTGTATGTTATAAACCGCGCTCCCTTTCGGATGCAAAAACATTTAGTTATAATATCTAATAGGCCCAAGGAGAGATGTGCATGGTCATCTGTTGTATGGCTACTTGGGGAATATCAACCATCACGGCCAGAAAAGGTGCGGAATTCATTCTGAAAATGGTTATGATATATGATATAAACTCAGCAATAAAAATAAACGTCCTCTCACTGTCAACTGCGTTTATTTTCAGCAAACTTAACATGTGTAAATATTTGTATGAACATAACAAGATTCAACAACTGAGACATAAACTGAACAAGTTCCACAGACATGTGACTAACATAAATGACCAAAGGGGGGGTCAAAATCAAAAGTAACCAGCTGCATTAAGTACTGCAGTGCATCTCCTCCTCATGGACTGCACCAGATTTGCCAGTTCTTGCTGTGAGATGTTACCCCACTCTTCCACCAAGGCACCTGCAAGTTCCTGGACATTTCTGGGGGGAATGGCCCTAGCCCTCACCCTCCGATCCAACAGGTCCCAGACGTGCCCAGATTGAGATCCTTGCTCTTCGCTGGCCATGGCAGAACACTGACATTCCTGTCTTGCAGGAAATCACGCACAGAACGAGCAGTATGGCTGGTGGCATTGTCATGCTGGAGGGTCATGTCAGGATGAGCCTGCAGGAAGGGTACCACATGAGGGAAGAGGATGTCTTCCCTGTAACGCACAGCGTTGAGATTGCCTGCAATGATAGGCCTCGGTGTAATGCTCATTCGTTCGACGATAAACGCGAATCCAACCATCACCCCTGGTGAGACAAAACCGCGACTCGTCAGTGAAGAGCACTTTTTGCCAGTCCTGTCTGGTCCAGCGACGGTGGGTTTGTGCCCATAGGCAACGTTGTTGCCGGTGATGTCTGGTGAGGACCTGCCTTACAACAGGCCTACAACAGGCCTATTGCGGACAGTCTGAGCACTGATGGAGGGATTGTGCGTTCCTGGTGTAACTCGGGCAGTTAATGATGCCATCCTGTACCTGTCCCGCAGGTGTGATGTTCGGATGTACCGATCCTGTGCAGGTGTTGTTACACGTGGTCTGCCACTGCGAGGACGATCAGCTGTCCGTCCTGTCTCCCTGTAGCGCTGTCTTAGGCGTCTCACAGTACGGACATTGCAATATATAACCCTGGACACATCTGCAGTCCTCATGCCTCCTTGCAGCATGCCTAAGGCACGTTCACGCAGATGAGCAGGGACCCTGGGCATCTTTCTTTTGGTGTTTTTCAGAGTCAGTAGAAAGGCCTCTTTAGTGTCCTAAGTTTTCATAACTGTGACCTTAATTGCCTACCGTCTGTAAGCTGTTAGTGTCTTAACGACCGTTCCACAGGTGCATGTTCATTAAAGTCATTAAGGTTTCGAGCTTGACGTTTGGCAACTCGAACCTTCAGCTCCCTCCACAGATTTTCTATGGGATTAAGGTCTGGAGACTGGCTAGGCCACTCCAGGACCTTAATGTGCTTCTTCTTGAGCCACTCCTTTGTTGCCTTGGCCGTGTGTTTTGGGTCATTGTCATGCTGGAATACCCATCCACGACCCATTTTCAATGCCCTGGCTGAGGGAAGGAGGTTCTCACCCAAGATTTGACGGTACATGGCCCCGTCCATTGTCCCTTTGATGCGGTGAAGTTGTCCTGTCCCCTTAGCAGAAAAACACCCCCAAAGCATAATGTTTCCACCTCCATGTTTGACGGTGGGGATGGTGTTCTTGGGATCATAGGCAGCATTCCTCCTCCTCCAAACACGGCGAGTTGAGTTGATGCTCCATTTTGGTCTCATCTGAACATAACACTTTCACCCAGTTCTCCTCTGAATCATTCAGATGTTCATTGGCAAACTTCAGACGGCCCTGTATATGTGCTTTCTTGAGCAGGGGGACCTTGCGGGCGCTGCAGGATTTCAGTCCTTCACGGCATAGTGTGTTACCAATTGTTTTCTTGGTGACTATGGTCCCAGCTGCCATTTTTTTATTGGTACATTTTTTTGGGGAAGCCTGGCTTCCCTTGGCATCCATGAATACACACCACTAGTTGTTAATAATAGTACAAATGCAGGGCTATCGATACACTTTGCTACTCATTTATTGCAGCTGCAGCGAGAGTGGAAGTAGAGAGAAGCACGTTTTATGTTTTGTAATAGAGTTGAATAAAAACAGTGTTGACAGAACTGAATAAAAACAGTGTTGACAGTACTGAATAAAAACAGTGTTGACAGTACTGAATAAAAACAGTGTTGACAGTACTGAATAAAAACTGTTGACAGGTCTGAATAAAACTGTGTTGACAGTACTGAATAAAAACAGTGCTGACAGGTCTGAATAAAAACAGTGCTGACAGTACTGAAAAAAAAGAGTGTTGACAGTACTAAATAAAAACAGTGCTGACAGTACTGAATAAAAACTGTTGACAGGTCTGAATAAAAACAGTGTTGACAGTACTGAAAAAAAGAGTGTTGACAGTACTGAATAAAAACAGTGCTGACAGTACTGAATAAAAACAGTGTTGACAGGTCTGAAAAAAAAGAGTGTTGACAGTACTAAATAAAAACAGTGCTGACAGTACTGAATAAAAACAGTGTTGACAGGTCTGAAAAAAAAGAGTGTTGACAGTACTAAATAAAAACTTAAACATGAATTCACTCATAAAAACAGCAGCTCTGTGCTGTATTCTTTCTTTGGTCATGGTTTTAAAAGTTATGAAATCTTACGTAGGCGAGTATCAAACTTTGCTGTGGCCGGGGGTCGTAGAAGCTGTAGACTCAGTGATTTGAACTATCCGATTGGCCAGCAGCACTCAATTTAGCCACAGATCTCCCGGTCTTCCGGGTAGGCGGAGATTGTCTTTTCAGACAAATTAAAGGGTTACAAATGGGAACAATTAGCCTACCCAGTGCACAGGGCTTCTGAATCAAATGCACCTACCGCCAACAGGGCTTTTGAATCAAATGCACCTACCACCAACAGGGCTTCTGAATCAAATGCACCTACCACCAACAGGGCTTCTGAATCAAATGCACCTACCGCCAACAGGGCTTCTGAATCAAATGCACCTACCACCAACAGGGCTTCTGAATCAAATGCACCTACCGCCAACAGGGCTTCTGAATCAAATGCACCTACCGCCAACAGGGCTTCTGAATCAAATGCACCTACCGCCAACAGGGCTTCTGAATCAAATGCACCTACCGCCAACAGGGCTTCTGAATCAAATGCACCTACCGCCAACAGCACAACACCAATAAAACAAAAAGGAGTGCAAGTCTTTATCATTGGCTTTTCGACACAAACGTTTGGTGATCGACTAGTAATGCCTTGAAGATCCACCAGTCGATTGACCGGTTGGTGATCCACTAGTAATGCCTTGAAGATCCACCAGTCGATTGACCGGTTGGTGATCCACTAGTAATGCCTTGAAGATCCACCAGTCGATTGACCGGTTGGTGACCACTGGTCTAAAGTTTGCCTGAGGATAAGCACATTCTCACATCAAGGTCAGATTTGATAAATGCCAACTTTTGCCTGAACTGGCGAATGCATGTTTTGGGGTATATCTTTATGCATATGCAACGTTTGTAAATGAGGCCACTGGTGAAAAGCACACAACACCATAATATTTCTAAGTAAATGTTTTCTTATTTCTTTGTTTTGTTTACCTCGGTTGTTAAGTTGCCGTTTCATATGCACAGACCCTCGAGCCTATTTCTTATCTGTATAAGAACCTAGAAGAGATGCGCTGGAGGTATTTATTTCCTAAATGGATGAAATGAATATGACTGTGCAGGAAGTCTCTTATCTCTCTCCTCCATTGTGTAGGTCTTCCTCTGTCTGTTGTCTCATTGGCAGCAGACAGTGTGTTCAGCAGCATTATGTTTGTGGATGACTGGCCTCGTACTGCTGCTGAGGATGCCCCACACAGCCAGGGTGCTACCCACACCAGCACACAGGTCCATATACTGGTCACCTGGAAGAGTGGAGCATGTCATCTAGTCTACGCAGGAAGAGGACTGAACTCTCATGATGTCACACAACTAGCAGAAAGGTTTACAGGATTCTATTCTATTCTACACAATCTATCAGAAGGTTAACTTGAGTAACCCATACCAAGTTACATTACATAAACATTGATAGAAACATGATATAGAGCCCCATAACTTCCTGTCTCCTATCTGTCAGACCATCAGCTCCAGGGTGTTTCCCCTCCCTCCATAACTTCCTGTCTTCTATCTGTCAGACCATCAGCTCCAGGCTGTTTCCCCTCCCTCCATAACTTCCTGTCTTCTATCTGTCAGACCATCAGCTCCAGGCTGTTTCCCCTCCCTCCATAACTTCCTGTCTTCTATCTGTCAGACCATCAGCTCCAGGCTGTTTCCCCTCCCTCCATAACTTCCTGTCTTC
The DNA here is from genome assembly GCF_964263955.1 of Coregonus lavaretus. NCBI lineage: Eukaryota > Metazoa > Chordata > Actinopteri > Salmoniformes > Salmonidae > Coregonus > Coregonus lavaretus. The sequence goes on along the minus strand of NW_028158469.1, from coordinate 266,446 downwards.
TATCTGTCAGACCATCAGCTCCAGGCTGTTTCCCCTCCCTCCATAACTTCCTGTCTTCTATCTGTCAGACCATCAGCTCCAGGCTGTTTCCCCTCCCTCCATAACTTCCTGTCTCCTATCTGTCAGACCATCAGCTCCAGGCTGTTTCCCCTCCCTCCATAACTTCCTGTCTCCTATCTGTCAGACCATCAGCTCCAGGGTGTTTCCCCTCCCTCCATAACTTCCTGTCTCTCCTGTCTCCTATCTGTCAGACCATCAGCTCCAGGCTGTTTCCCCTCCCTCCATAACTTCCTGTCTCTCCTGTCTCCTATCTGTCAGACCATCAGCTCCAGGCTGTTTCCCCTCCCTCCATAACTTCCTGTCTTCTATCTGTCAGACCATCAGCTCCAGGCTGTTTCCCCTCCCTCCATAACTTCCTGTCTTCTATCTGTCAGACCATCAGCTCCAGGCTGTGACCCCTCCCTCCATAACTTCCTGTCTCTCCTGTCTCCTATCTGTCAGACCATCAGCTCCAGGGTGTTTCCCCTCCCTCCATAACTTCCTGTCTCTCCTGTCTTCTATCTGTCAGACCATCAGATCCAGGCTGTTTCCCCTCCCTCCATAACTTCCTGTCTCTCCTGTCTCCTATCTGTCAGACCATCAGCTCCAGGGTGTTTCCCCTCCCTCCATAACTTCCTGTCTCTCCTGTCTCCTATCTGTCAGACCATCAGATCCAGGCTGTTTCCCCTCCCTCCATAACTTCCTGTCTCCTATCTGTCAGACCATCAGCTCCAGGGTGTTTCCCCTCCCTCCATAACTTCCTGTCTCTCTCTCCTGTCTTCTATCTGTCAGACCATCAGATCCAGGATGTTTCCCCTCCCTCCATAACTTCCTGTCTCTCCTGTCTCCTATCTGTCAGACCATCAGATCCAGGCTGTTTCCCCTCCCTCCATAACTTCCTGTCTCTCCTGTCTTCTATCTGTCAGACCATCAGCTCCAGGCTGTTTCCCCTCCCTCCATAACTTCCTGTCTCTCCTGTCTCCTATCTGTCAGACCATCAGCTCCAGGGTGTTTCCCCTCCCTCCATAACTTCCTGTCTTCCATCTGTCAGACCATCAGATCCAGGCTGTTTCCCCTCCCTCCATAACTTCCTGTCTCTCCTGTCTCCTATCTGTCAGACCATCAGCTCCAGGGTGTTTCCCCTCCCTCCATAACTTCCTGTCTTCTATCTGTCAGACCATCAGCTCCAGGGTGTTTCCCCTCCCTCCATAACTTCCTGTCTCTCCTGTCTTCTATCTGTCAGACCATCAGATCCAGGGTGTTTCCCCTCCCTCCATAACTTCCTGTCTCTCCTGTCTCCTATCTGTCAGACCATCAGCTCCAGGGTGTTTCCCCTCCCTCCATAACTTCCTGTCTCTCCTGTCTTCTATCTGTCAGACCATCAGCTCCAGGGTGTCTCCCCTCCCTCCATAACTTCCTGTCTCTCCTGTCTTCTATCTGTCAGACCATCAGCTCCAGGCTGTTTCCCCTCCCTCCATAACTTCCTGTCTCCTATCTGTCAGACCATCAGATCCAGGCTGTTTCCCCTCCCTCCATAACTTCCTGTCTCTCCTGTCTCCTATCTGTCAGACCATCAGCTCCAGGCTGTTTCCCCTCCCTCCATAACTTCCTGTCTCTCCTGTCTCCTATCTGTCAGACCATCAGCTCCAGGGTGTTCCCCTCCCTCCATAACTTCCTGTCTCTCCTGTCTCCTATCTGTCAGACCATCAGATCCAGGCTGTTTCCCCTCCCTCCATAACTTCCTGTCTTCTATCTGTCAGACCATCAGCTCCAGGGTGTTTCCCCTCCCTCCATAACTTCCTGTCTTCTATCTGTCAGACCATCAGCTCCAGGGTGTTTCCCCTCCCTCCATAACTTCCTGTCTCTCCTGTCTCCTATCTGTCAGACCATCAGCTCCAGGGTGTTTCCCCTCCCTCCATAACTTCCTGTCTCTCCTGTCTCCTATCTGTCCGACCATCAGATCCAGGCTGTTTCCCCTCCCTCCATAACTTCCTGTCTCTCCTGTCTCCTATCTGTCAGACCATCAGCTCCAGGGTGTTTCCCCTCCCTCCATAACTTCCTGTCTCTCCTGTCTTCTATCTGTCCGACCATCAGATCCAGGCTGTTTCCCCTCCCTCCATAACTGCCTGTCTCTCCTGTCTCCTATCTGTCAGACCATCAGATCCAGGCTGTTTCCCCTCCCTCCATAACTTCCTGTCTCTCCTGTCTCCTATCTGTCAGACCATCAGATCCAGGCTGTTTCCCCTCCCTCCATAACTTCCTGTCTCTCCTGTCTCCTATCTGTCAGACCATCAGATCCAGGCTGTTTCCCCTCCCTCCATAACTTCCTGTCTCTCCTGTCTTCTATCTGTCCGACCATCAGATCCAGGCTGTTTCCCCTCCCTCCATAACTTCCTGTCTCTCCTGTCTCCTATCTGTCAGACCATCAGATCCAGGCTGTTTCCCCTCCCTCCATAACTTCCTGTCTTCTATCTGTCAGACCATCAGCTCCAGGCTGTTTCCCCTCCCTCCATAACTTCCTGTCTCTCCTGTCTCCTATCTGTCAGACCATCAGATCCAGGCTGTTTCCCCTCCCTCCATAACTTCCTGTCTCTCCTGTCTCCTATCTGTCAGACCATCAGCTCCAGGCTGTTTCCCCTCCCTCCATAACTTCCTGTCTTCTATCTGTCAGACCATCAGCTCCAGGCTGTTTCCCCTCCCTCCATAACTTCCTGTCTTCTATCTGTCAGACCATCAGCTCCAGGCTGTTTCCCCTCCCTCCATAACTTCCTGTCTCTCCTGTCTCCTATCTGTCAGACCATCAGATCCAGGCTGTTTCCCCTCCCTCCATAACTTCCTGTCTTCTATCTGTCAGACCATCAGCTCCAGGCTGTTTCCCCTCCCTCCATAACTTCCTGTCTTCTATCTGTCAGACCATCAGATCCAGGCTGTTTCCCCTCCCTCCATAACTTCCTGTCTCTCCTGTCTCCTATCTGTCAGACCATCAGCTCCAGGGTGTTTCCCCTCCCTCCATAACTTCCTGTCTCTCCTGTCTCCTATCTGTCAGACCATCAGATCCAGGCTGTTTCCCCTCCCTCCATAACTTCCTGTCTCTCCTGTCTCCTATCTGTCAGACCATCAGCTCCAGGCTGTTTCCCCTCCCTCCATAACTTCCTGTCTCTCCTGTCTCCTATCTGTCAGACCATCAGATCCAGGCTGTTTCCCCTCCCTCCATAACTTCCTGTCTCTCCTGTCTTCTATCTGTCCGACCATCAGATCCAGGCTGTTTTCCCTCCCTCCATAACTTCCTGTCTTTCCTGTCTCCTATCTGTCAGACCATCAGATCCAGGCTGTTTCCCCTCCCTCCATAACTTCCTGTCTCTCCTGTCTCCTATCTGTCAGACCATCAGATCCAGGCTGTTTCCCCTCCCTCCATAACTTCCTGTCTCTCCTGTCTCCTATCTGTCAGACCATCAGCTCCAGGGTGTTTCCCCTCCCTCCATAACTTCCTGTCTTCTATCTGTCAGACCATCAGCTCCAGGCTGTTTCCCCTCCCTCCATAACTTCCTGTCTCTCCTGTCTCCTATCTGTCAGACCATCAGCTCCAGGGTGTTTCCCCTCCCTCCATAACTTCCTGTCTCTCCTGTCTCCTATCTGTCAGACCATCAGATCCAGGCTGTTTCCCCTCCCTCCATAACTTCCTGTCTCTCCTGTCTCCTATCTGTCAGACCATCAGCTCCAGGCTGTTTCCCCTCCCTCCATAACTTCCTGTCTCTCCTGTCTCCTATCTGTCAGACCATCAGATCCAGGCTGTTTCCCCTCCCTCCATAACTTCCTGTCTCTCCTGTCTTCTATCTGTCAGACCATCAGATCCAGGCTGTTTCCCCTCCCTCCATAACTTCCTGTCTCTCCTGTCTCCTATCTGTCAGACCATCAGCTCCAGGCTGTTTCCCCTCCCTCCATAACTTCCTGTCTCTCCTGTCTCCTATCTGTCAGACCATCAGATCCAGGCTGTTTCCCCTCCCTCCATAACTTCCTGTCTCTCCTGTCTTCTATCTGTCCGACCATCAGATCCAGGCTGTTTCCCCTCCCTCCATAACTTCCTGTCTTTCCTGTCTCCTATCTGTCAGACCATCAGATCCAGGCTGTTTCCCCTCCCTCCATAACTTCCTGTCTCTCCTGTCTCCTATCTGTCAGACCATCAGATCCAGGGTGTTTCCCCTCCCTCCATAACTTCCTGTCTCTCCTGTCTCCTATCTGTCAGACCATCAGATCCAGGCTGTCTCCCCGTGGTGACTGCTACTGTTCCGTTCCTCCAGCGCCTGGTAAACCAGCTTTATTACGTTGACTCTCTCAGACCACCATGTTCATCTCCCTCTCATCAGATGGAGTGATTTAGAAGATTCCAGTGATGCTGGACTAGTGTGTTTCTCTGTGTCACTATCCTTTATCTACAGTGAGGGAAAAAGGATTTGATCCCCTGCTGATTTTGTACGTTTGCCCACTGACAAAGACTATAATTTTAATGGTAGGTTTAAAATCCAGAAAAACGCATGTCAAAAATGTTATAAATTGATTTGCATTTTAATGAGGGAAGTAAGTATTTGACAGCTCTGCAAAACATTACTTAGTACTTGGTGGCAAAACCCTTGTTGGCAATCACAGAGGTCAGACATTTCTTGTAGTTGGCCACCAGGTTTGCACACATATCAGGAGGGATTTTGTCCCATTCCTCTTTGCTTATCTTCTCCAAGGCATTAAGGTTTTGAGGCTGACGTTTGGCAACTCGAACCTTCAGCTCCCTCCACAGATTTTCTATGGGATTAAAGTCTGGAGACTGACTAGGCCACTCCAGGACCTTAATGTGCTTCTTCTTGAGCCACTCCTTTGTTGCCTTGGCCGTGTGTTTTGGGTCATTGTCATGCTGGAATACCCATCCACGACCCATTTTCAATGCCCTGGCTGAGGGAAGGAGGTTCTCACCCAAGATTTGACGGTACATGGCCCCGTCCCTTTGATGCGGTGAAGTTGTCCTGTCCCCTTAGCAGAAAAACACCCCCAAAGCATAATGTTTCCACCTCCATGTTTGACGGTGGGGATGGTGTTCTTGGGGTCATAGGCAGCATTCCTCCTCCTCCAAACACGGCGAGTTGAGTTGATGCCAAAGAGCTCCATTTTGTTCTCATCTGACCACAACACTTTCACCCAGTTCTCCTCTGAATCATTCAGATGTTCATTGGCAAACTTCAGACAGGCATGAATATGTGCTTTCTTGAGCAGGGGGACCTTGCGGGCGCTGCAGGATTTCAGTCCTTCACGGCGTAGTGTGTTACCAATTGTTTTCTTGGTGATTATGGTCCCAGCTGCCTTGAGATCATCGACAAGATCCTCCTGTGTAGTTCTGGGCTGATTCCTCACCGTTCTCATGATCATTGCAACTACACGAGGTGAGATCTTGCATGGAGCCCCAGGCCGAGGGAGATTGACAGTTCTTTTGTGTTTCTTCCATTTGTGAATAATCGCACCAACTGTTGTCACCTTCTCACCAAGCTGCTTGGCGATGGTCTTGTAGCCCATTCCAGCCTTGTGTAGGTCTACAATCTTGTCCCTGACATCCTTGGAGAGCTCTTTGGCTTGGCCATGGTGGAGAGTTTGAAATCTGATTGATTGATTGCTTCTGTGGACAGGTGTCTTTATACAGGTAACAAACTGAGATTAGGAGCACTCCCTTTAAGAGTGTGCTCCTAATCTCAGCTCATTACCTGTATAAAGACACCTGGGAGCCAGAAATCTTTCTGATTGAGAGGGGGTCAAATACTTATTTCCCTCATTAAAATGCAAATCAATTTATAACATTTTTGACATGCGTTTTTCTGGATTTTTTTGTTGTTATTCTGTCTCTCACTGTTCAAATAAACCTACCATTAAAATTATAGACTGATCATTTCTTTGTCAGTGGGCAAACGTACAAAATCAGCAGGGGATCAAATAATTTTTTTCCCTCACTGTATCTTAGTTATTTTACTACTCCTATCTTAGTTGTCTTATCTTTCTACTCCTATCTTAGTTATCTTACTACTCCTATCTTAGCCATCTTATCTTACTACTCCTATCTTAGTTATCTTACTACTTCTATCTTAGTCATCTTATCTTACTACTCCTATCTTAGTTATCTTACTACTCCTATCTTAGTTATCTTATTACTTCTGTTAGTTATCTTACTACTCCTATCTTAGTTATCTTACTACTTCTATCTTAGTTATCTTACTACTCCTATCTTAGTCATCTTACTACTATCTTAGTTATCTTACTACTCCTATCTTAGTTATCTTACTACTCCTATCTTAGTTACCTTACTACTCCTATCTTAGTTATCTTACTACTCCTATCTTAGTTATCTTACTACTCCTATCTTAGTTATCTTGCTACTCCTATCTCAGTTATCTTATCTTTCTACTCCTATCTTAGTTATCTTGCTACTCCTATCTTAGTTATCTTATTACTTCTGTTAGTTATCTTACTACTCCTATCTTAGTTATCTTGCTACTCCTATCTTAGTTATCTTGCTACTCCTATCTTAGTTATCTTATCTTTCTACTCCTATCTTAGTTATCTTGATACTCCTATCTTAGTTATCTTATTACTTCTGTTAGTTATCTTACTACTCCTATCTTAGTTATCTTACTACTCCTATCTTAGTTATCTTACTACTCCTATCTTAGTTATCGTATCTTTCTACTCCTATCTTAATTATCTTATTACTCCTATCTTAGTTATCTTACTACTCCTATCTTAGTTATCGTACTACTCCTATCTTAGTTATCTTATTACTCCTATTTTAGTTGTCTTACTACTCCTATCTTAGTTATCTTACTACTCCTATCTTAGTCATCTTATCTTACTACTTCTATCTTAGTTGTCTTACTACTCCTATCTTAGTTATCTTACTACTCCTATCTTAGTTATCTTGCTACTCCTATCTCAGTTATCTTATCTTTCTACTCCTATCTTAGTTATCTTGCTACTCCTATCTTAGTTATCTTATTACTTCTGTTAGTTATCTTACTACTCCTATCTTAGTTATCTTGCTACTCCTATCTTAGTTATCTTGCTACTCCTATCTTAGTTATCTTATCTTTCTACTCCTATCTTAGTTATCTTGATACTCCTATCTTAGTTATCTTATTACTTATGTTAGTTATCTTACTACTCCTATCTTAGTTATCTTACTACTCCTATCTTAGTTATCTTACTACTCCTATCTTAGTTATCGTATCTTTCTACTCCTATCTTAATTATCTTATTACTCCTATCTTAGTTATCTTACTACTCCTATCTTAGTTATCGTACTACTCCTATCTTAGTTATCTTATTACTCCTATTTTAGTTGTCTTACTACTCCTATCTTAGTTATCTTACTACTCCTATCTTAGTCATCTTATCTTACTACTTCTATCTTAGTTGTCTTACTACTCCTATCTTAGTTATCTTATCTTTCTACTCCTATCTTAGTTATCTTTCTGCTCCTATCTTAGTTATCTTACTACTCCTATCTTAGTTATCGTATCTTTCTACTCCTATCTTAGTTATCTTACTACTCCTATCTTAGTTATCTTACTACTCCTATCTTAGTTATCGTATCTTTCTACTCCTATCTTAATTATCTTATTACTCCTATCTTAGTTATCTTACTACTCCTATCTTAGTTATCGTACTACTCCTATCTTAGTTATCTTATTACTCCTATCTTAGTTATCTTATTACTTCTATGTTAGTTATCTTACTACTCCTATCTTAGTTACCTTACTACTCCTATCTTAGTTATCTTACTACTTCTATCTTAGTTACCTTACTACTCCTATCTTAGTTATCTTACTACTCCTATCTTAGTTATCTTGCTACTCCTATCTTAGTTATCTTGCTACTCCTATCTTAGTTATCTTATCTTTCTACTCCTATCTTAGTTATCTTGCTACTCCTATCTTAGTTATCTTATTACTTCTGTTAGTTATCTTACTACTCCTATCTTAGTTATCTTGCGACTCCTATCTTAGTTATCTTGCTACTCCTATCTTAGTTATCTTATCTTCCTACTCTTATCTTAGTTATCTTGCTACTCCTATCTTAGTTATCTTATTACTTCTGTTAGTTATCTTACTACTCCTATCTTAGTTATCTTACTACTCCTATCTTAGTTATCTTATCTTATTACTTCTATGTTAGTTATCTTACTACTCCTATCTTAGTTACCTTACTACTCCTATCTTAGTTATCTTACTACTTCTATCTTAGTTACCTTATTACTTCTATGTTAGTTATCTTACTACTCCTATCTTAGTTATCTTACTACTCCTATCTTAGTCATCTTATCTTACTACTCCTATCTTAGTTATCTTACTACTCCTATCTTAGTTATCTTATTACTCCTATCTTAGTTATCTTACTACTCCTATCTTAGTCATCTTATCTTGCTACTCCTATCTTAGTTATCTTACTACTCCTATCTTAGTCATCTTATCTTACTTCTTCTATCTTAGTTGTCTTACTACTCCTATCTTAGTTATCTTATCTTTCTACTCCTATCTTAGTTATCTTACTACTCCTATCTTAGTTATCTTACTACTCCTATCTTAGTTATCGTATCTTTCTACTCCTATCTGATCATGTTTCCTCATGGTCTGTGGTAAACAGTCTCTGATCATGTTTCCTCATGGTCCGTGGTAAACAGTCTCTGATCATGTTTCCTCATGGTCTGTGGTAAACAGTCTCTGATCATGTTTCCTCATGGTCCGTGGTAAACAGTCTCTGATCATGTTTCCTCATGGTCCGTGGTAAACAGGCTCTGATCATGTTTCCTCATGGTCCGTGGTAAACAGTCTCTGATCATGTTTCCTCATGGTCCGTGGTAAACAGGCTCTGATCATGCAGAGGAATGGGAAGATCTTCCTCCAAGACGTGGTAGATGGGAGAGTAGTGTGCTGCTTCTCTCTCCTGGCCAGTCCCTGGGATCCTGTGTTTCTACTGGACCCCAGGCAGCAGGCTCTGCTCATACTAGGTACTGGAACGTCTTGCAAGACAAAACAGATAAACATTTCATTTCATACTCTGCTTAGATTTATATGGCATGGACAAATTATATTAAACCGACAAAATTGTGTTGCATGGTTCTGAAGCCTCTGTTCATAGGAGGTACTGGAACAATGGACAATACTGTATCTTGAAAGACATCTTTTATAAATATTTTATTCTAGATTATTTCTGGATTTAGTTTTATGCTAGGTTGAAGATGACAAAGTTTAAGACAACGGGATTCTAATAACCCAGAACTGTTTGCAACAATAGGACCAGCTATGCTAGATAGTAATGGCTCTGGTAGATAGTAATGGCTCTGGTAGATAGTAATGGCTCTGGTAGATAGTAGTGGCTCTGGTAGATAGTAATGGCTCTGGTAGATAGTAATGGCTCTGGTAGATAGTAATGGCTCTGGTATATAGTAGTGGCTCTGGTAGATAGTAATGGCTCTGGTAGATAGTAGTGGCTCTGGTAGATAGTAATGGCTCTGGTAGATAGTAATGGTGCTGGTCCTACATTAGTGATCATGTTGTCTTAACCTGGATATTTTCCACCTAGGTTTTATGGCATCAACAGATTGTATTTGATGGTTCTGAAGCCTGTCCTGTGAAATACAGGTGACTGGTTTTCATCTTTATTCCATGACTGTAGACCTTCCCACTTTAGTCTGTTCCAGGTTATTGCGTCCAACTAACCTTGTAATGACAGCTACTAGGAGTGCTCCAACTAACATAATGACAGCTACTAGGAGTGCTCCAACTAACCTTGTAATGACAGCTACTAGGAGTGCTCCAACTAACCTTGTAATGACAGCTACTAGGAGTGCTCCAACTAACCTTGTAATGACAGCTACTAGGAGTGCTCCAACTAACATAATGACAGCTACTAGGAGTGCTCCAACTAACCCTGTAATGACAGCTACTAGGAGTGCTCCAACTAACCCTGTAATGACAGCTACTAGGAGTGCTCCAACTAACATAATGACAGCTACTAGGAGTGCTCCAACTAACCTTGTAATGACAGCTACTAGGAGTGCTCCAACTAACATAATGACAGCTACTAGGAGTGCTCCAACTAACCTTGTAATGACAGCTACTAGGAGTGCTCCAACTAACCTTGTAATGACAGCTACTAGGAGTGCTCCAACTATCCTTGTAATGACAGCTACTAGGAGTGCTCCAACTAACCTTGTAATGACAGCTACTAGGAGTGCTCCAACTAACCTTGTAATGACATCTACTAGGAGTGCTCCAACTAACCTTGTAATGACATCTACTAGGAGTGCTCCAACTAACATAATGACAGCTACTAGGAGTGCTCCAACTAACATAATGACAGCTACCAGGAGTGCTCCAACTAACATAATGACAGCTACCAGGAGTGCTCCAACTAACCTTGTAATGACAGCTACTAGGAGTGCTCCAACTAACATAATGACAGCTACTAGGAGTGCTCCAACTAACCTTGTAATGACAGCTACTAGGAGTGCTCCAACTAACCTTGTAATGACAGCTACTAGGAGTGCTCCAACTAACCTTGTAATGACAGCTACTAGGAGTGCTCCAACTAACATAATGACAGCTACTAGGAGTGCTCCAACTATCCTTGTAATGACAGCTACCAGGAGTGCTCCAACTAACCTTGTAATGACAGCTACTAGGAGTGCTCCAACTAACCTTGTAATGACAGCTACTAGGAGTGCTCCAACTAACATAATGACAGCTACTAGGAGTGCTCCAACTAACCTTGTAATGACAGCTACTAGGAGTGCTCCAACTAACCTTGTAATGACAGCTACTAGGAGTGCTCCAACTAACATAATGACAGCTACTAGGAGTGCTCCAACTAACCTTGTAATGACAGCTACTAGGAGTGCTCCAACTAACATAATGACAGCTACTAGGAGTGCTCCAACTAACATAATGACAGCTACTAGGAGTGCTCCAACTAACCCTGTAATGACAGCTACTAGGAGTGCTCCAACTAACCTTGTAATGACATCTACTAGGAGTGCTCCAACTAACCTTGTAATGACAGCTACTAGGAGTGCTCCAACTAACCTTGTAATGACATCTACTAGGAGTGCTCCAACTAACATAATGACAGCTACTAGGAGTGCTCCAACTAACCTTGTAATGACAGCTACTAGGAGTGCTCCAACTAACATAATGACAGCTACTAGGAGTGCTCCAACTAACCTTGTAATGACAGCTACTAGGAGTGCTCCAACTAACCTTGTAATGACAGCTACTAGGAGTGCTCCAACTATCCTTGTAATGACAGCTACTAGGAGTGCTCCAACTAACCTTGTAATGACAGCTACTAGGAGTGCTCCAACTAACCTTGTAATGACATCTACTAGGAGTGCTCCAACTAACCTTGTAATGACATCTACTAGGAGTGCTCCAACTAACATAATGACAGCTACTAGGAGTGCTCCAACTAACATAATGACAGCTACCAGGAGTGCTCCAACTAACATAATGACAGCTACCAGGAGTGCTCCAACTAACCTTGTAATGACAGCTACTAGGAGTGCTCCAACTAACATAATGACAGCTACTAGGAGTGCTCCAACTAACCTTGTAATGACAGCTACTAGGAGTGCTCCAACTAACCTTGTAATGACAGCTACTAGGAGTGCTCCAACTAACCTTGTAATGACAGCTACTAGGAGTGCTCCAACTAACATAATGACAGCTACTAGGAGTGCTCCAACTATCCTTGTAATGACAGCTACCAGGAGTGCTCCAACTAACCTTGTAATGACAGCTACTAGGAGTGCTCCAACTAACCTTGTAATGACAGCTACTAGGAGTGCTCCAACTAACATAATGACAGCTACTAGGAGTGCTCCAACTAACCTTGTAATGACAGCTACTAGGAGTGCTCCAACTAACCTTGTAATGACAGCTACTAGGAGTGCTCCAACTAACATAATGACAGCTACTAGGAGTGCTCCAACTAACATAATGACAGCTACTAGGAGTGCTCCAACTAACCCTGTAATGACAGCTACTAGGAGTGCTCCAACTAACCTTGTAATGACATCTACTAGGAGTGCTCCAACTAACCTTGTAATGACAGCTACTAGGAGTGCTCCAACTAACCTTGTAATGACATCTACTAGGAGTGCTCCAACTAACCTTGTAATGACAGCTACTAGGAGTGCTCCAACTAACATAATGACAGCTACTAGGAGTGCTCCAACTAACCTTGTAATGACATCTACTAGGAGTGCTCCAACTAACCTTGTAATGACAGCTACTAGGAGTGCTCCAACTAACCTTGTAATGACATCTACTAGGAGTGCTCCAACTAACCTTGTAATGACAGCTACTAGGAGTGCTCCAACTAACCTTGTAATGACAGCTACTAGGAGTGCTCCAACTAACATAATGACAGCTACTAGGAGTGCTCCAACTAACCTTGTAATGACAGCTACTAGGAGTGCTCCAACTATCCTTGTAATGACAGCTACTAGGAGTGCTCCAACTAACCTTGTAATGACATCTACTAGGAGTGCTCCAACTAACCTTGTAATGACATCTACTAGGAGTGCTCCAACTAACATAATGACAGCTACTAGGAGTGCTCCAACTAACCTTGTAATGACATCTACTAGGAGTGCTCCAACTATCCTTGTAATGACAGCTACTAGGAGTGCTCCAACTAACCTTGTAATGACAGCTACTAGGAGTGCTCCAACTAACCTTGTAATGACAGCTACTAGGAGTGCTCCAACTAACCTTGTAATGACAGCTACTAGGAGTGCTCCAACTAACATAATGACAGCTACTAGGAGTGCTCCAACTAACCTTGTAATGACAGCTACTAGGAGTGCTCCAACTAACCCTGTAATGACAGCTACTAGGAGTGCTCCAACTAACATAATGACAGCTACTAGGAGTGCTCCAACTAACCTTGTAATGACATCTACTAGGAGTGCTCCAACTAACATAATGACAGCTACTAGGAGTGCTCCAACTAACATAATGACAGCTACCAGGAGTGCTCCAACTAACATAATGACAGCTACTAGGAGTGCTCCAACTAACCTTGTAATGACATCTAATGGCTCCAACTGTTTAACTGATGTGATATTAAGCTGTTCCTTTTCAGGCTCCAACTGTTTAACTGATGTGATATTAAGCTGTTCCTTTTCAGGCTCCAACTGTTTAACTGATGTGATATTAAGCTGTTCCTTTTCAGGCTCCAACTGTTTAACTGATGTGATATTAAGCTGTTCCTTTTCAGGCTCCAACTGTTTAACTGATGTGATATTAAGCTGTTCCTTTTCAGGCTCCAACTGTTTAACTGATGTGATATTAAGCTGTTCCTTTTCAGGCTCCAACTGTTTAACTGATGTGATATTAAGCTGTTCCTTTTCAGGCTCCAACTGTTTAACTGATGTGATATTAAGCTGTTCCTTTTCAGGCTCCAACTGTTTAACTGATGTGATATTAAGCTGTTCCTTTTCAGGCTCCAACTGTTTAACTGATGTGATATTAAGCTGTTCCTTTTCAGGCTCCAACTGTTTAACTGATGTGATATTAAGCTGTTCCTTTTCAGGCTCCAACTGTTTAACTGATGTGATATTAAGCTGTTCCTTTTCAGGCTCCAACTGTTTAACTGATGTGATATTAAGCTGTTCCTTTTCAGGCTCCAACTGTTTAACTGATGTGATATTAAGCTGTTCCTTTTCAGGCTCCAACTGTTTAACTGATGTGATATTAAGCCGTTCCTTTTCAGGCTCCAACTGTTTAACTGATGTGATATTAAGCCGTTCCTTTTCAGGCTCCAACTGTTTAACTGATGTGATATTAAGCTGTTCCTTTTCAGGCTCCAACTGTTTAACTGATGTGATATTAAGCTGTTCCTTTTCAGGCTCCAACTGTTTAACTGATGTGATATTAAGCTGTTCCTTTTCAGGCTCCAACTGTTTAACTGATGTGATATTAAGCTGTTCCTTTTCAGGCTCCAACTGTTTAACTGATGTGATATTAAGCTGTTCCTTTTCAGGCTCCAACTGTTTAACTGATGTGATATTAAGCTGTTCCTTTTCAGGCTCCAACTGTTTAACTGATGTGATATTAAGCTGTTCCTTTTCAGGCTCCAACTGTTTAACTGATGTGATATTAAGCTGTTCCTTTTCAGGCTCCAACTGTTTAACTGATTTGATATTAAGCTGTTCCTTTTCAGGCTCCAACTGTTTAACTGATGTGATATTAAGCTGTTCCTTTTCAGGCTCCAACTGTTTAACTGATGTGATATTAAGCTGTTCCTTTTCAGGCTCCAACTGTTTAACTGATGTGATATTAAGCTGTTCCTTTTCAGGCTCCAACTGTTTAACTGATGTGATATTAAGCCGTTCCTTTTCAGGCTCCAACTGTTTAACTGATTGTCACGCCCTGACCTATAGAACTCTTGTTTGTTGAGTCAGGGTGTGGATATCTATGTTATATATTCTATGTTTAGGTTCTAGTTACTCTATGTCTATGTCTGGCCGGGTGTGATTCCCAATCAGAGGCAGCTGTCGCTCATTGTCTCTGATTGGGGATCATCCTTAGGTAGCCCATTGCCTACTGTGTGTTGTGGGATCTTGTTCCGTTTAGGCGTGTATGTGTATAGCATGAGGACTTCACGTTACGTTGTTTCTGGTTTTGGTTTGTATGTTTATTGGGTGAATAAACATGTACGCTTTTCACGCTGCACCTTGGTCCGACCCGTCTCTCAACGATCGTGACACTGATGTGATATTAAGCTGTTCCTTTTCAGGCTCCAACTGTTTAACTGATGTGATATTAAGCTGTTCCTTTTCAGGCTCCAACTGTTTAACTGATTTGATATTAAGCTGTTCCTTTTCAGGCTCCAACTGTTTAACTGATGTGATATTAAGCTGTTCCTTTTCAGGCTCCAACTGTTTAACTGATGTGATATTAAGCTGTTCCTTTTCAGGCTCCAACTGTTTAACTGATGTGATATTAAGCTGTTCCTTTTCAGGCTCCAACTGTTTAACTGATGTGATATTAAGCTGTTCCTTTTCAGGCTCCAACTGTTTAACTGATTTGATATTAAGCTGTTCCTTTTCAGGCTCCAACTGTTTAACTGATGTGATATTAAGCTGTTCCTTTTCAGGCTCCAACTGTTTAACTGATGTGATATTAAGCTGTTCCTTTTCAGGCTCCAACTGTTTAACTGATGTGATATTAAGCTGTTCCTTTTCAGGCTCCAACTGTTTAACTGATGTGATATTAAGCCGTTCCTTTTCAGGCTCCAACTGTTTAACTGATTGTCACGCCCTGACCTATAGAACTCTTGTTTGTTGAGTCAGGGTGTGGATATCTATGTTATATATTCTATGTTTAGGTTCTAGTTACTCTATGTCTATGTCTGGCCGGGTGTGATTCCCAATCAGAGGCAGCTGTCGCTCATTGTCTCTGATTGGGGATCATCCTTAGGTAGCCCATTGCCTACTGTGTGTTGTGGGATCTTGTTCCGTTTAGGCGTGTATGTGTATAGCATGAGGACTTCACGTTACGTTGTTTCTGGTTTTGGTTTGTATGTTTATTGGGTGAATAAACATGTACGCTTTTCACGCTGCACCTTGGTCCGACCCGTCTCTCAACGATCGTGACACTGATGTGATATTAAGCTGTTCCTTTTCAGGCTCCAACTGTTTAACTGATGTGATATTAAGCTGTTCCTTTTCAGGCTCCAACTGTTTAACTGATTTGATATTAAGCTGTTCCTTTTCAGGCTCCAACTGTTTAACTGATGTGATATTAAGCTGTTCCTTTTCAGGCTCCAACTGTTTAACTGATGTGATATTAAGCTGTTCCTTTTCAGGCTCCAACTGTTTAACTGATGTGATATTAAGCTGTTCCTTTTCAGGCTCCAACTGTTTAACTGATGTGATATTAAGCTGTTCCTTTTCAGGCTCCAACTGTTTAACTGATGTGATATTAAGCTGTTCCTTTTCAGGCTCCAACTGTTTAACTGATGTGATATTAAGCTGTTCCTTTTCAGGCTCCAACTGTTTAACTGATGTGATATTAAGCTGTTCCTTTTCAGGCTCCAACTGTTTAACTGATGTGATATTAAGCTGTTCCTTTTCAGGCTCCAACTGTTTAACTGATGTGATATTAAGCTGTTCCTTTTCAGGCTCCAACTGTTTAACTGATGTGATATTAAGCTGTTCCTTTTCAGGCTCCAACTGTTTAACTGATGTGATATTAAGCTGTTCCTTTTCAGGCTCCAACTGTTTAACTGATGTGATATTAAGCTGTTCCTTTTCAGGCTCCAACTGTTTAACTGATGTGATATTAAGCTGTTCCTTTTCAGGCTCCAACTGTTTAACTGATTTGATATTAAGCTGTTCCTTTTCAGGCTCCAACTGTTTAACTGATGTGATATTAAGCTGTTCCTTTTCAGGCTCCAACTGTTTAACTGATGTGATATTAAGCTGTTCCTTTTCAGGCTCCAACTGTTTAACTGATGTGATATTAAGCTGTTCCTTTTCAGGCTCCAACTGTTTAACTGATGTGATATTAAGCCGTTCCTTTTCAGGCTCCAACTGTTTAACTGATGTGATATTAAGCTGTTCCTTTTCAGGCTCCAACTGTTTAACTGATGTGATATTAAGCTGTTCCTTTTCAGGCTCCAACTGTTTAAATGATGTGATATTAAGCCGTTCCTTTTCAGGCTCCAACTGTTTAACTGATTGTCACGCCCTGACCTATAGAACTCTTGTTTGTTGAGTCAGGGTGTGGATATCTATGTTATATATTCTATGTTTAGGTTCTAGTTACTCTATGTCTATGTCTGGCCGGGTGTGATTCCCAATCAGAGGCAGCTGTCGCTCATTGTCTCTGATTGGGGATCATCCTTAGGTAGCCCATTGCCTACTGTGTGTTGTGGGATCTTGTTCCGTTTAGGCGTGTATGTGTATAGCATGAGGACTTCACGTTACGTTGTTTCTGGTTTTGGTTTGTATGTTTATTGGGTGAATAAACATGTACGCTTTTCACGCTGCACCTTGGTCCGACCCGTCTCTCAACGATCGTGACACTGATGTGATATTAAGCTGTTCCTTTTCAGGCTCCAACTGTTTAACTGATGTGATATTAAGCTGTTCCTTTTCAGGCTCCAACTGTTTAACTGATTTGATATTAAGCTGTTCCTTTTCAGGCTCCAACTGTTTAACTGATGTGATATTAAGCTGTTCCTTTTCAGGCTCCAACTGTTTAACTGATTTGATATTAAGCTGTTCCTTTTCAGGCTCCAACTGTTTAACTGATGTGATATTAAGCTGTTCCTTTTCAGGCTCCAACTGTTTAACTGATGTGATATTAAGCCGTTCCTTTTCAGGCTCCAACTGTTTAACTGATGTGATATTAAGCTGTTCCTTTTCAGGCTCCAACTGTTTAACTGATGTGATATTAAGCCGTTCCTTTTCAGGCTCCAACTGTTTAACTGATGTGATATTAAGCCGTTCCTTTTCAGGCTCCAACTGTTTAACTGATGTGATATTAAGCTGTTCCTTTTCAGGCTCCAACTGTTTAACTGATGTGATATTAAGCTGTTCCTTTTCAGGCTCCAACTGTTTAACTGATGTGATATTAAGCTGTTCCTTTTCAGGCTCCAACTGTTTAACTGATGTGATATTAAGCTGTTCCTTTTCAGGCTCCAACTGTTTAACTGATGTGATATTAAGCTGTTCCTTTTCAGGCTCCAACTGTTTAACTGATGTGATATTAAGCTGTTCCTTTTCAGGCTCCAACTGTTTAACTGATGTGATATTAAGCTGTTCCTTTTCAGGCTCCAACTGTTTAACTGATGTGATATTAAGCTGTTCCTTTTCAGGCTCCAACTGTTTAACTGATGTGATATTAAGCTGTTCCTTTTCAGGCTCCAACTGTTTAACTGATGTGATATTAAGCTGTTCCTTTTCAGGCTCCAACTGTTTAACTGATGTGATATTAAGCTGTTCCTTTTCAGGCTCCAACTGTTTAACTGATGTGATATTAAGCTGTTCCTTTTCAGGCTCCAACTGTTTAACTGATTTGATATTAAGCTGTTCCTTTTCAGGCTCCAACTGTTTAACTGATGTGATATTAAGCTGTTCCTTTTCAGGCTCCAACTGTTTAACTGATGTGATATTAAGCTGTTCCTTTTCAGGCTCCAACTGTTTAACTGATGTGATATTAAGCTGTTCCTTTTCAGGCTCCAACTGTTTAACTGATGTGATATTAAGCCGTTCCTTTTCAGGCTCCAACTGTTTAACTGATGTGATATTAAGCTGTTCCTTTTCAGGCTCCAACTGTTTAACTGATGTGATATTAAGCTGTTCCTTTTCAGGCTCCAACTGTTTAAATGATGTGATATTAAGCCGTTCCTTTTCAGGCTCCAACTGTTTAACTGATTGTCACGCCCTGACCTATAGAACTCTTGTTTGTTGAGTCAGGGTGTGGATATCTATGTTATATATTCTATGTTTAGGTTCTAGTTACTCTATGTCTATGTCTGGCCGGGTGTGATTCCCAATCAGAGGCAGCTGTCGCTCATTGTCTCTGATTGGGGATCATCCTTAGGTAGCCCATTGCCTACTGTGTGTTGTGGGATCTTGTTCCGTTTAGGCGTGTATGTGTATAGCATGAGGACTTCACGTTACGTTGTTTCTGGTTTTGGTTTGTATGTTTATTGGGTGAATAAACATGTACGCTTTTCACGCTGCACCTTGGTCCGACCCGTCTCTCAACGATCGTGACACTGATGTGATATTAAGCTGTTCCTTTTCAGGCTCCAACTGTTTAACTGATGTGATATTAAGCTGTTCCTTTTCAGGCTCCAACTGTTTAACTGATTTGATATTAAGCTGTTCCTTTTCAGGCTCCAACTGTTTAACTGATGTGATATTAAGCTGTTCCTTTTCAGGCTCCAACTGTTTAACTGATTTGATATTAAGCTGTTCCTTTTCAGGCTCCAACTGTTTAACTGATGTGATATTAAGCTGTTCCTTTTCAGGCTCCAACTGTTTAACTGATGTGATATTAAGCCGTTCCTTTTCAGGCTCCAACTGTTTAACTGATGTGATATTAAGCTGTTCCTTTTCAGGCTCCAACTGTTTAACTGATGTGATATTAAGCCGTTCCTTTTCAGGCTCCAACTGTTTAACTGATGTGATATTAAGCCGTTCCTTTTCAGGCTCCAACTGTTTAACTGATGTGATATTAAGCTGTTCCTTTTCAGGCTCCAACTGTTTAACTGATGTGATATTAAGCTGTTCCTTTTCAGGCTCCAACTGTTTAACTGATGTGATATTAAGCTGTTCCTTTTCAGGCTCCAACTGTTTAACTGATGTGATATTAAGCCGTTCCTTTTCAGGCTCCAACTGTTTAACTGATGTGATATTAAGCTGTTCCTTTTCAGGCTCCAACTGTTTAACTGATGTGATATTAAGCTGTTCCTTTTCAGGCTCCAACTGTTTAACTGATGTGATATTAAGCTGTTCCTTTTCAGGCTCCAACTGTTTAACTGATGTGATATTAAGCTGTTCCTTTTCAGGCTCCAACTGTTTAACTGATGTGATATTAAGCCGTTCCTTTTCAGGCTCCAACTGTTTAACTGATGTGATATTAAGCTGTTCCTTTTCAGGCTCCAACTGTTTAACTGATGTGATATTAAGCCGTTCCTTCTCCCCCAGGTGATCAGTGTCCCGGTCCTGACGGTGGGGAGGAGCGGGAGGACGGAGGGAATCGACTCTTTGTGTTCCGTTTCCAAGACGCTGCTGTCGTCGAGCCGTACAGACCCGGAGATGTCGTTAGAGCATCATCACACCAGGGCCAATCAGGGACAGGCGCCTCTAACTTGGAGGAAACATGCAACCTCTATTTCCAACAAAGGTTTGTTTACAGGCTTAACTCAGCTCTGTTTAAGGACAGATTTATTTAGCCTTTCTAGATGCAGGAAGAACTGTCAGTCTGACTGCTGTTACTGTACCTACAGCTAAACGCCATTATCACAATACTCTGTTGGCTTTCCAGATCAGCCATTATCACAATACTCTGTTGGCTTTCCAGATCAGCCATTATCACAATACTCTGTTGGCTTTCCAGATCAGCCATTATCACAATACTCTGTTGGCTTTCCAGATCAGCCATTATCACAATACTCTGTTGGCTTTCCAGATCAGCCATTATCACAATACTCTGTTGGCTTTCCAGATCAGCCATTATCACAATACTCTGTTGGCTTTCCAGATCAGCCATTATCACAATACTCTGTTGGCTTTCCAGATCAGCCATTATCACAATACTCTGTTGGCTTTCCAGATCAGCCATTATCACAATACTCTGTTGGCTTTCCAGATCAGCCATTATCACAATACTCTGTTGGCTTTCCAGATCAGCCATTATCACAATACTCTGTTGGCTTTCCAGATCAGCCATTATCACAATACTCTGTTGGCTTTCCAGATCAGCCATTATCACAATACTCTGTTGGCTTTCCAGATCAGCCATTATCACAATACTCTGTTGGCTTTCCAGATCAGCCATTATCACAATACTCTGTTGGCTTTCCAGATCAGCCATTATCACAATACTCTGTTGGCTTTCCAGATCAGCCATTATCACAATACTCTGTTGGCTTTCCAGATCAGCCATTATCACAATACTCTGTTGGCTTTCCAGATCAGCCATTATCACAATACTCTGTTGGCTTTCCAGATCAGCCATTATCACAATACTCTGTTGGCTTTCCAGATCAGCCATTATCACAATACTCTGTTGGCTTTCCAGATCAGCCATTATCACAATACTCTGTTGGCTTTCCAGATCAGCCATTATCACAATACTCTGTTGGCTTTCCAGATCAGCCATTATCACAATACTCTGTTGGCTTTCCAGATCAGCCATTATCACAATACTCTGTTGGCTTTCCAGATCAGCCATTATCACAATACTCTGTTGGCTTTCCAGATCTGCCATTATCACAATACTCTGTTGGCTTTCCAGATCTGCCATTATCACAATACTCTGTTGGCTTTCCAGATCAGCCATTATCACAATACTCTGTTGGCTTTCCAGATCAGCCATTATCACAATACTCTGTTGGCTTTCCAGATCAGCCATTATCACAATACTCTGTTGGCTTTCCAGATCTGCCATTATCACAATACTCTGTTGGCTTTCCAGATCAGCCATTATCACAATACTCTGTTGGCTTTCCAGATCAGTTTGGACTCATCCAGACACACGTCAAAATGAATCTCTGATTGTTTGTTCCTAATAAACACTAGTTGCTGTAACAGAGTTGATGACATCATCAGAGTGTGAAATACAGTATGTCAGTGGTCTAGTTATGACATCATCAGAGTGTGAAATACAGTATGTCAGTGGTCTAGTTATGACATCATCAGAGTGTGAAATACAGTATGTCAGTGGTCTAGTTATGACATCATCAGAGTGTGAAATACAGTATGTCAGTGGTCTAGTTATGACATCATCAGAGTGTGAAATACAGTATGTCAGTGGTCTAGTTATGACATCATCAGAGTGTGAAACAACAGTATGTCAGTGGTCTAGTTATGACATCATCAGAGTGTGAAACAACAGTATGTCAGTGGTCTAGTTATGACATCATCAGAGTGTGAAATACAGTATGTCAGTGGTCTAGTTATGACATCATCAGAGTGTGAAACAACAGTATGTCAGTGGTCTAGTTATGACATCATCAGAGTGTGAAATACAGTATGTCAGTGGTCTAGTTATGACATCATCAGAGTGTGAAACAACAGTATGTCAGTGGTCTAGTTATGACATCATCAGAGTGTGAAATACAGTATGTCAGTGGTCTAGTTATGACATCATCAGAGTGTGAAATACAGTATGTCAGTGGTCTAGTTATGACATCATCAGAGTGTGAAATACAGTATGTCAGTGGTCTAGTTATGACATCATCAGAGTGTGAAATACAGTATGTCAGTGGTCTAGTTATGACATCATCAGAGTGTGAAATACAGTATGTCAGTGGTCTAGTTATGACATCATCAGAGTGTGAAATACAGTATGTCAGTGGTCTAGTTATGACATCATCAGAGTGTGAAATACAGTATGTCAGTGGTCTAGTTATGACATCATCAGAGTGTGAAATACAGTATGTCAGTGGTCTAGTTATGACATCATCAGAGTGTGAAATACAGTATGTCAGTGGTCTAGTTATATTATTATTATTATTATTATTATTATTATTATTATTATATTATTATTATTATTATTATTATTATTATTATATTATTATTATAGTTATGACATCATCAGAGTGTGAAATACAGTATGTCAGTGGTCTAGTTATGACATCATCAGAGTGTGAAATACAGTATGTCAGTGGTCTAGTTATGACATCATCAGGTAGGGACGTCATATAGCATGGAATTGGTCTGCTATAACATGAAAATAGGAAAAGCAGTGGCACATCTCAACGGGCTTGTTGCAGGTGCCTGGGGGAATAATCAGAAACTCAGTATGACTTGGGTCAGTGTTTTTCAAGCCTCTCCTCGGGGACCCCCAGACATTTCACAATGTTGTTGTAGCCCTGAACTAGCTCAGTGATTCATTCACCTAGTCAAGGGCTTGATGATTAGTTGACAAGTTAAATCAGGTGTATTAGCTCTGGAATAGTTCAAATACGTGGAATGGCTGGGGGTCCTGAAGAGAGGTTTGGAAACGTATCGGCCGGTTGGCCTTAGCCTGTTGTATTGTATGTAATAGTCCTGGGGGTTTTCTACAGTAGTCTGTTGTATTGTATGTAATAGTCCTGGGGGTTTTCTACAGTAGTCTGTTGTATTGTATGTAATAGTCCTGGGGGTTTTCTACAGTAGTCTGTTGTGTTGTATGTAATAGTCCTGGGGGTTTTCTACAGTAGCCTGTTGTATTGTATGTAATAGTCCTGGGGGTTTTCTACAGTAGCCTGTTGTATGTAATAGTCCTGGGGGTTTTCTACAGTAGTCTGTTGTATTGTATGTAATAGTCCTGGGGGTTTTCTACAGTAGTCTATTGTATTGTATGTAATAGTCCTGGGGGTTTTCTACAGTAGTCTGTTGTATTGTATGTAATAGTCCTGGGGGTTTTCTACAGTAGTCTACTGTATTGTATGTAATAGTCCTGGGGGTTTTCTACAGTAGTCTGTTGTATTGTATGTAATAGTCCTGGGGGTTTTCTACAGTAGTCTGTTGTGTTGTATGTAATAGTCCTGGGGGTTTTCTACAGTAGTCTATTGTATTGTATGTAATAGTCCTGGGGGTTTTCTACAGTAGCCTGTTGTATTGTATGTAATAGTCCTGGGGGTTTTCTACAGTAGTCTGTTGTATGTAATAGTCCTGGGGGTTTTCTACAGTAGTCTGTTGTATTGTATGTAATAGTCCTGGGGGTTTTCTACAGTAGTCTATTGTATTGTATGTAATAGTCCTGGGGGTTTTCTACAGTAGCCTGTTGTATGTAATAGTCCTGGGGGTTTTCTACAGTAGTCTGTTGTATTGTATGTAATAGTCCTGGGGGTTTTCTACAGTAGCCTGTTGTATGTAATAGTCCTGGGGGTTTTCTACAGTAGCCTGTTGTATTGTATGTAATAGTCCTGGGGGTTTTCTACAGTAGTCTGTTGTATTGTATGTAATAGTCCTGGGGGTTTTCTACAGTAGTCTGTTGTATTGTATGTAATAGTCCTGGGGGTTTTCTACAGTAGTCTGTTGTATTGTATGTAATAGTCCTGGGGGTTTTCTACAGTAGTCTGTTGTATTGTTATGTAATAGTCCTGGGGGCTTTCTACAGTAGTCTATTGTATTGTATGTAATAGTCCTGGGGGTTTTCTACAGTAGCCTGTTGTATGTAATAGTCCTGGGGGTTTTCTACAGTAGTCTGTTGTATTGTATGTAATAGTCCTGGGGCTTTTCTACAGTAACCTGTTGTATTGTATGTAATAGTCCTGGGGGTTTTCTACAGTAACCTGTTGTATGTAATAGTCCTGGGGGTTTTCTACAGTAACCTGTTGTATTGTATGTAATAGTCCTGGGGGTTTTCTACAGTAGTCTGTTGTATTGTATGTAATAGTCCTGGGGGTTTTCTACAGTAGTCTGTTGTGTTGTATGTAATAGTCCTGGGGGTTTTCTACAGTAGTCTATTGTATTGTATGTAATAGTCCTGGGGCTTTTCTACAGTAGTCTATTGTATTGTTATGTAATAGTCCTGGGGCTTTTCTACAGTAGTCTATTGTATTGTATGTAATAGTCCTGGGGGTTTTCTACAGTAGTCTATTGTATTGTTATGTAATAGTCCTGGGGGTTTTCTACAGTAGCCTGTTGTATGTAATAGTCCTGGGGGTTTTCTACAGTAGTCTATTGTATTGTATGTAATAGTCCTGGGGGTTTTCTACAGTAGCCTGTTGTATGTAATAGTCCTGGGGGTTTTCTACAGTAGTCTGTTGTATTGTATGTAATAGTCCTGGGGGTTTTCTACAGTAGCCTGTTGTATTGTATGTAATAGTCCTGGGGGTTTTCTACAGTAACCTGTTGTATTGTATGTAATAGTCCTGGGGGTTTTCTACAGTAACCTGTTGTATGTAATAGTCCTGGGGGTTTTCTACAGTAACCTGTTGTATTGTTATGTAATAGTCCTGTGGCTTTTCTACAGTATTCTATTGTATATATTTGTCCTGGGGGGTGTCAATGTAAATAGTCCAGGTGGCCATTTTATTAATTGTTCAGCAGTCTTATGGCTTGGGGCTAGAAGCTGTTAAGGAGACTTTTGGACCTAGACTTGGCGCTCCGGTACCACTTGCCGTGCTGTAGCAGAGAGAACAGTCTATGACTTATGTGACTAGAGACTTTGACAATTTTCTGGGCCTTCCTCTGACACCGCCTAGTATATACAGTTGGTCGGAGGTTTACATACACCTTAGCCAAATACATTTAAACTCTGTTTTTCACAATTCCTGACATTTAATCCTAGTAAAAATGCCCTGTCTTATGTCAGTTAGGATCACTCCAATTGGCCATTCCAATACCTTGACTTTGTTGTCCTTAAGCCATTTTGCCAATACTTTGGAAGTATGCTTGGGGTCATTGTCCATTTGGAAGACCCATTTGCGACTAAGCTTTAACTTCCTGACTGATGTCTTGAGATGTTGCTTCAATATATCCACATAATTTTCCTTCCTCATGATGCCATCTATTTTGTAAAGTGCACCAGTCCCTCCTGCAGCAAAGCACCCCCACAGCATGATGCTGCCACCCCCGTGCTTCACGGTTGGGATGGTGTTCTTCGGCTTGCAAGCGTCCCCCTTTTTCCTCCAAACATAACGATGGTCATTATGGCCAAACAGTTCTATTTTTGTTTCATCAGACCAGAGGACATTTCTCCAAAAAGTACGATCTTTGTCCCCATGTGCAGTTGCAAACCGTAGTCTGTCTTTTTTATGGCGGTTTTGGAGGAGTGGCTTCTTCCTTGCTGTGCAGCCTTTCAGGTGATGTCGATATAGGACTTGTTTCACTGTGGATATAGATACTTTTGTACCTGTTTCCTCCAGCATCTTCACAATGTCCTTTGCTGTTGTTCTGAGATTGATTTGCACTTTTCGCACCAAAGTACATTCATCTCTAGGAGACAGAACACGTCTCCTTCCTGAGTGGTATGACGGCTGCGTGGTCCCATGGTGTTTATACTTAAGTACTATTGTTTGTACAGATGAACTTGGTACCTTCAGGCGTTTGGAAATTGTTCCCAAGGATGATCCAGACTTGTGGAGGTCTACACATTTTTTTCTGAGGTCTTGGCTGATTTCTTTTGATTTTCCCATGATGTCAAGCAAAGAGGCACTGAGTTTGAAGGTAGGCCTTGAAATACATCCACAGGTACACCTCCAATTGACTCAAATGATGTCAATTAGCCTACCAGAAGCTTCTAAAGCCATGACATAATTTTCTGGAATTTTCCAAGCTGTTTAAAGGCACAGTCAATTTAGTGTATGTAAACTTCTGACCCACTGGAATTGTGATGCAGTGAATTATAAGTGAAATAATCTGTCTGTAAACAATTGTTGTAAAAATTACTTGTCAGGTCTCTGACCTCCTCCCTGTAGGCTGTCTCATCGTTGTCGTGATCAGGCCTACCACTGTTGAACGTCAGCAAACTTAATGATGGTGATGGAGTTGTGCTTGGCCACACAGTCATGGGTGAACAGGGAGTACAGGAGGGGCTGAGCACGCACCCCTGAGGGGCCCCCGTGTTGAGGATCAGCGTGGCAGATGTGTTGTTACCTATCCTTACCACCTGGGGGCGGCCCGTCAGGAAGTCCAGGATCCAGTTGCAGAGGGAGGTGTTTAGTCCCAGGGTCCTTAGATTAGTGATGAGCTTGGAGGGCACTATGGTGTTGAACGCTAACCTGTAGTCAATGAACAGCATTCTCACATAGATGTTCCTTTTGTCCAGGTGGGAAAGGGCAGTGTGGAGTGCGATTGAGATTGCATCATCTGTGGATCTGTTGGGGCGGTATGCGAATTGGAGTGGGTCTAGGGTTTCCGGGATGATGGTGTTGATGTGAGCCATGACCAGCCTTTCAAAGCACTTCATGGCTACCGACGTGAGTGCTACGGGTCGGTAGTCATTTAGGCAGGTTACCTTCGCTTTCTTGGGCACAGGGACTATGGTGGTCTGCTTGAAACATGTAGGTATTACAGACTCGGTCAGGGAGAGGTTGAAAATGTCAGTGAAGACACTTGCCAGTTGGTCCGTGCATGCTCTGAGTACACGTCCTGGTAATCCGTCTGGCCCCGCGGCCTTGTGAATGTTGACCTGTTTAAACATCTTGCTCACATCGGCTACGGAGAGCGTGATCACACAGTCGTCCGGAACAGCTGGTGCTCCCATGCATGCTTCAGTGTTGCTTGCCTCGAAGCGAGCATAGAAGGCATTTAGCCCGTCTGGTAGGCTCGTGTCACTGGGCAGCTCGCGGCAGGGTTTCCCTTTGTAGTCTGTAATAGTTTGCAAGCCCTGCCACATCCGACGAGCGTCAGAGCCGGTGTAGTAGGATTCAATCTTAGTCCTTTATTGACGCTTTGCCTGTTTGATGGTTCGTCTGAGGGCATTGCGGGATTTCTTATAACCGTCCAGATTAGTGTCCCGCTCCTTGAACGCGGCAGCTCTACCCTTTAGCTCAGTGCGGATGTTGCCTGTAATCCATGGCTTCTGGTTAGGATATGTACGTACGGTCACTGTGGGGACTACGCCGTTGATGCACTTATTAATGAAGCCAGTGACTGATTTGGTAAACTCCTCAATGCCATCGAATGAATCCCAGAACATATTCCAGTCTGTGCTAGCAAAACAGTCCTGTAGCGTAGCATCCGCGTCATCTGACCACTTCCTTATTGACCGAGTCACTGGTACTTCCTGCTTTAGTTTTTGCTTGTTAGCAGGAATCAGGAGGATAGAATTATGGTCAGATTTGCCAAATGGAGGGCGAGGGAGAGCTTTGTACGCGTCTCTGTGTGTGAAGTAAAGGTGGTCTAGAGTTTTATTTCCCTCTGGTTGCACATGTGACATGCTGGTAGAAATTAGGTAAAACAGATTTAAATGTGCCTGCATTATAGTCCCCGGCCACTAGGAGCGCCGCTTCTGGATGAGCATTTTCTTGTTTGCTTATGGCCTTATACAGCTCGTTGAGTGCGGTCTTAGTGCCAGCATCGGTTTGTGGTGGTAAATAGACGGATACGAATAATATAGATGAAACTCTCTTGGTAGATAGTGGGTCTACAGCTTATCATGAGGTACTCTACCTCAGGCGAGCAATACCTTGAGACTTCCTTAATATTAGACTGTTTGTCTGTATTGTGTAATTGGGTGTTTTGTACAGTAGTCTATTGTATATAATTGTGCTGTGTGTGTTTGTCTGGATTGTGTTTCAGGGTTGAATCTGTGGAGGAGAGAAACAAAGTCATGACTGAGACATGGAACCATCTCCAAGAGCATGCTGCCATGGTGCTCTTACATAACCAACAACAGCCTGTTACCATCTAACAGAACCAACAACAGCCTGTTACCATCTAACAGAACCAACAACCCCCTGTTACCATCTAACAGAACCAACAACAGCCTGTTACCATCTAACAGAACCAACAACAGCATGTTACCATCTAACAGAACCAACAACCCCCTGTTACCATCTAACAGAACCAACAACAGCATGTTACCATCTAACAGAACCAACAACACCCTGTTACCATCTAACAGAACCAACAACAGCCTGTTACCATCTAACAGAACCAACAACCCCCTGTTACCATCTAACAGAACCAACAACACCCTGTTACCATCTAACAGAACCAACAACCCCCTGTTACCATCTAACAGAACCAACAACCCCCTGTTACCATCTAACAGAACCAACAACCCCCTGTTACCATCTAACAGAACCAACAACCCCCTGTTACCATCTAACAGAACCAACAACAGCCTGTTACCATCTAACAGAACCAACAACCCCCTGTTACCATCTAACAGAACCAACAACACCCTGTTACCATCTAACAGAACCAACAACACCCTGTTACCATCTTACAGAACCAACAACAGCCTGTTACCATCTAACAGAACCAACAACCCCCTGTTACCATCTAATAGAACCAACAACAGCCTGTTACCATCTAACAGAACCAACAACCCCCTGTTACCATCTAACAGAACCAACAACCCCCTGTTACCATCTAACAGAACCAACAACCCCCTGTTACCATCTAACAGAACCAACAACAGCCTGTTACCATCTAACAGAACCAACAACCCCCTGTTACCATCTAACAGAACCAACAACACCCTGTTACCATCTAACAGAACCAACAACCCCCTGTTACCATCTAACAGAACCAACAACCCCCTGTTACCATCTAACAGAACCAACAACCCCCTGTTACCATCTAACAGAACCAACAACAGCCTGTTACCATCTAACAGAACCAACAACAGCCTGTTACCATCTAACAGAACCAACAACACCCTGTTACCATCTAACAGAACCAACAACCCCCTGTTACCATCTAACAGAACCAACAACCCCCTGTTACCATCTAACAGAACCAACAACAGCCTGTTACCATCTAACAGAACCAACAACCCCCTGTTACCATCTAACAGAACCAACAACCCCCTGTTACCATCTAACAGAACCAACAACACCCTGTTACCATCTAACAGAACCAACAACCCCCTGTTACCATCTAACAGAACCAACAACCCCCTGTTACCATCTAACAGAACCAACAACCCCCTGTTACCATCTAACAGAACCAACAACCCCCTGTTACCATCTAACAGAACCAACAACAGCCTGTTACCATCTAACAGAACCAACAACCCCCTGTTACCATCTAATAGAACCAACAACAGCCTGTTACCATCTAACAGAACCAACAACAGCCTGTTACATCTAACAGAACCAACAACCCCCTGTTACCATCTAACAGAACCAACAACAGCCTGTTACCATCTAACAGAACCAACAACAGCATGTTACCATCTAACAGAACCAACAACCCCCTGTTACCATCTAACAGAACCAACAACACCCTGTTACCATCTAACAGAACCAACAACAGCCTGTTACCATCTAACAGAACCAACAACCCCCTGTTACCATCTAATAGAACCAACAACAGCCTGTTACCATCTAACAGAACCAACAACCCCCTGTTACCATCTAACAGAACCAACAACCCCCTGTTACCATCTAACAGAACCAACAACAGCCTGTTACCATCTAACAGAACCAACAACCCCCTGTTACCATCTAACAGAACCAACAACCCCCTGTTACCATCTAACAGAACCAACAACCCCCTGTTACCATCTAACAGAACCAACAACAGCCTGTTACCATCTAACAGAACCAACAACCCCCTGTTACCATCTAACAGAACCAACAACCCCCTGTTACCATCTAACAGAACCAACAACAGCCTGTTACCATCTAACAGAACCAACAACCCCCTGTTACCATCTAACAGAACCAACAACCCCCTGTTACCATCTAACAGAACCAACAACACCCTGTTACCATCTAACAGAACCAACAACAGCCTGTTACCATCTAACAGAACCAACAACCCCCTGTTACCATCTAACAGAACCAACAACCCTCTGTTACCATCTAACAGAACCAACAACAGCCTGTTACCATCTAACAGAACCAACAACCCCCTGTTACCATCTAACAGAACCAACAACAGCCTGTTACCATCTAACAGAACCAACAACCCCCTGTTACCATCTAACAGAACCAACAACCCCCTGTTACCATCTAACAGAACCAACAACAGCCTGTTACCATCTAACAGAACCAACAACCCCCTGTTACCATCTAACAGAACCAACAACACCCTGTTACCATCTAACAGAACCAACAACCCCCTGTTACCATCTAACAGAACCAACAACAGCCTGTTACCATCTAACAGAACCAACAACCCCCTGTTACCATCTAACAGAACCAACAACCCCCTGTTACCATCTAACAGAACCAACAACCCCCTGTTACCATCTAACAGAACCAACAACCCCCTGTTACCATCTAACAGAACCAACAACACCATGTTACCATCTAACAGAACCAACAACAGCCTGTTACCATCTAACAGAACCAACAACCCCCTGTTACCATCTAATAGAACCAACAACACGCTGTTACCATCTAACAGAAC
Source organism: Coregonus lavaretus (assembly GCF_964263955.1). Lineage (NCBI taxonomy): Eukaryota > Metazoa > Chordata > Actinopteri > Salmoniformes > Salmonidae > Coregonus > Coregonus lavaretus. The sequence goes on along the minus strand of NW_028158469.1, from coordinate 235,611 downwards.
CAACAACAGCCTGTTACCATCTAACAGAACCAACAACACCCTGTTACCATCTAACAGAACCAACAACACCCTGTTACCATCTAACAGAACCAACAACACCCTGTTACCATCTAACAGAACCAACAACCCCCTGTTACCATCTAACAGAACCAACAACAGCCTGTTACCATCTAACAGAACCAACAACCCCCTGTTACCATCTAACAGAACCAACAACAGCCTGTTACCATCTAACAGAACCAACAACACCCTGTTACCATCTAACAGAACCAATAACAGCCTGTTACCATCTTACAGAACCACCCCAAGCAGGCCATCACCATGGCCACATGTCACATGTCTTACCTCACTACATAGACTTACACTTCAAAACCTACAAGATATATTGACTGAATACTAAATCTCCCTCAACGTAACCTACGTTCTTCCAGGTTGTCATCTTGACTTTTAGGAAAAGCGATAATGGAAGGGTTTTACATTATATAGGTTTGATGTTAGCATATGTTACAGGCAATAATGTATGGTTTCTTAGGTCCACTGAAGAATGAACCCTGCTTTGATAGGGCTTTGAATCAGTTGGGAGATTAAGACTCAATTGTAAAAACAGTGTCACTTCCAAGTGTCTCACGCCAAACAAACGTTCCTTATATTGACAGGGTGTTCTGTCTTAGCCCAAGGTCTCCATCCTTCTGAGGTCTCATGCCTCTGAGGTCTCCAATATGACTATTTATTGATGAGAAAACCCTGTCTTCGCCCCTTATCGAAGGTAATGCCACAATCCGCTCTGCTGAGCATGAAACTCTGGGGGCCGAGGAAAAAACAGATGATTTAACTTTATCCCTCTCGCTCTTCTCTTCTCACATTCACTTAGCTATGGAACGTCATCTTTCTCTGACAACCATGTTTCTGTAAAATAATAAATTATAATGTGTCCTAAATGTGTTCTTGTATACTTGTTGATGCGGTTACGTAAAATGTATCAATTGAAAGTGTGGGTTCACAGCTCTAATCCAGATGTGTTGGTCATTACTGAGACGTGGTTAAGAAAGAGTGTTTTGAACACTGATGTTAGCCTTTCTGGTTATAACCTTTTTCAGCAAGACAGATCTTCCAAAGGTGGTGGAGTGGCAATCTTTACCAAGGAACACCTTCAGGGCTCGGTTGTCTCCACCAAGTCTGTCCCCAAACAATTATATTTGCTGGTTTTAAGCATTAAACTTTCAAACAGCTCTTTGTTGTCTGTTGCTGGGTGTTATCGTCCTCCATCAGCACCGGCCTGTACCCTACCTGCCCTAAGCTCTCTCCTGGCCCCTTACACAGCACCGGCCTGTACCCTACCTGCCCTAAGCTCTCTCCTGGCCCCTTACACAGCACCGACCTGTACCCTACCTGCCCTAAGCTCTCTCCTGGCCCCTTACACAGCACCGGCCTGTACCCTACCTGCCCTAACCTCTCTCCTGGACCCTTACACAGCACCGGCCTGTACCCTACCTGCCCTAAGCTCTCTCCTGGCCCCTTACACAGCAACGGCCTGTACCCTACCTGCCCTATGCTCTCTCCTGGACCCTTACACTAAGTCTGAATATGTCCTGCTCGGTGACCTAAACTGGGACATGCTTAAACCACCTGACCAAGTCCTAAATCATTCTCAGATTATTACCAAGGTATGACTCCAAACACCCAGAAAAGGCTACTCTCCTTGATGTTATCCTCACCAATAATCCTGACAGGTATCAGTCTGGTGTTTTCTGTAATGACCTTAGTGATCACTGTTTTACAGCCTGTGTTCGAAATGGCTGCTCAGTTAAACGACCTGTCCTGATTTGTCATAGACGCTTGCTAAAAACTTGAATGAGCAAGCCTTCCTTGATGACCTGGCCTCTGTAAATTGGTATAGAATCAGCTTGATCCCCTCTGTCGAAGACGTTTGGACCTTCTTTTTTGATATTTGTAGTGGTTATGTTAACAAACACGCCCCCATAAAGAAAATGAGAATTATAAACAGGTTCAGCCCCTGGTTCGACCGTGATCTGGCAGAGTTACTCCACCTCAAGAATTCCATTTGGCGAAAGGCTCGGCACACGCATACTCAGGCTGACTGGCTCTCGTTCAGGCAAATGAGAAATAAGTGCACTCAGGCTATCCAGAAGGCTAAAGTTAGATACTTTAAGGAGCAGTTCTCTCTCTGTGGGTCTAACCCCAAGAAGTTCTGGAAAACGGTTAAAGACCTGGACATTAAACTGTTCTCCTCACAGCTGCCCATGTCCCTCATCTCCCACCCCTTCTAATGCGACTAGCCCCGATGCTCCTCCCTCTTTTTCCCCTGCCCCGCTACACAGTTCCTCCCTGCAGGCGGTCACTGAGTCCGAGGTGCTAAAGGAGCTCCTTAAACTTCACCCCAAAAAACCATCTGGGTCTGATGGACCCTTTCTTTTTTTAAGGTTGCAGCCCCTATCGTCACCAAGCCTGTCTCTGACCTTTTTAACCTGTCTCTCCTCTCTGGGGAGGTTCCCATTGCTTGGAAGGCAGTCACCGTGCGTCCTTTATTTAAAGGGGGAGATCAAGCTGATCCTAACTGTTATAGGCCAATTTCTATTTTGCCCTGTTTATCAAAAGTGTTGGAAAAACTTGTCAATAATCAACTGACTGGCTTTCTTAATGTCTATAGTATTCTCTCTGGTATGCAATCTGGTTTCCGCTCAGGTTATGGATGTGTCACTGCAACCTTAAAGGTCTTAAATGATGTCACCATTGCCCTTGATTCTAAGCAATGTTTTGCTGCTATTTTTATTGACTTGGCCAAAGCTTTTGATACGGTAGACCGTTCCATCCTTGTTGGCCGGCTAAGGAGTATTGGTGTCTCTGAGGGGTCTTTGGCCTGGTGTCACGCCCTGGCTCTGGGGACTCTTATATGTTGAGCCAGGGTGTTAGTTTCTATGTGTAGTGTCTATGTTTTGTTTTCTATGTGTTCTTTTCTAGATCGTGTATTTCTGTGTTGGCCGGGGTGGTTCCCAATCGGAGGCAGCTGTGGCTTGTTGTCTCTGATTGGGAACCATACTTAGGCAGCCTGTTGTGCACTTGTCATTTGTGGGATCTTGTTCCGGAGAGGTTTGTGTTTTGTTAACCTTAGGACTTCACGTATCGTTTTGTTGTTTTGTTGTATTGTTTAAGTACTCATTAAAAGATGTACGCATATCACATATCGTGCTGCGCCTTGGTCCACTTATTGTACGCATCTCTCCCTTCCTCACTGTCACTCCTTTCTTCCTCCCCGTCTCCTCCCTGCTCCTCTCTTTTCCATCTGTGCTGTCTCTCACCTTCCTCCCCCCTCCCTCACTTCCTCTCCTCTCCCCTGGTCGCAGCCCTCCAGGTAAGCAGTGTTCTCTTCATGACGTTTGCCCCTGAAGCTTCTGAGGTTTGGCCGGTGGAAATGGGCTGACATTCTCCATGGTAACGCTTGTCGCCGAGGCAGAGTAATCCTCATCCTCTTGTTCCACATCCTTCCGAAATGCCACGCTGACTGTTTCACCATTGTTACGACATCCCTGTCATAGCGACCACACCCAATTCACACACCTTAGAGAAGGATATCGTCATCGTCATGTGCTGCTGTTCCTGGTCGGGAGAGGTTGTGTTTTCTCTAGCAGGAGGTAAGCTTGGCTTCTTATATGGTGTCGAGTAAAGCTTAAACCATGTATTTAGATTGTAGTTAGGTATTGTAGGTAGTTTATCTAGGTAGTTATTATAGGTAAGTATTGTATTCGGCTGAGCCCGGTGAAGCACGAGGCTAGCTAACCCACTACCTGGACCAATAAAGCTAGCTAGCTAGCGGGTAGCTACTGGTAACTATTAGCAACTGTGGATAGTTGTTTCCAATGTTATTTCACGCTTAAGAGTACCTGTAATTAAGCCAGCTAGCTACCTACCATTCAGCTGTTTTTCTAACCTCATTATCTGAGGCATTAACGTTAGGTGGTTGGTGGCTGCTGTACTTAATTACAGCTACTGATTGCAGTCTGCCACCCAGACAGCTGGCGTCGGGTAAGTTTGGCTTTATACATAGCTTGGGCTTTGTCGAGTAAGGCTTAAACTATGTATTTAGATTGTAGTTAGGTATTATAGGTAGACATCGTGGGCTGTATATATTAGGTATTATAGGTAGGCATCGTGGGCTGTTGTGGGTAGTTATTGTAGGTTAGCATTGTATTCGGCGGTGCCGGGTGTAGCACGAAGCTAGCTAGCTAGCTAACTCACCTCCTGGACTAGCTGGCGAGTAGCTATTAGCAACGGTAGCAACTAAATACAATATCCTTTTAGCCAGCTACATTTGTTCGCAGCGCCGCCGTTACTCAAACAAAGTCAACACAGCAGCCATTGCTAGCTAGCCAACACTACAAGCTAGCTGTACTGTAGCAGCTAAATACAATATATTTGTGCTAGCTAGCCAACGTTTAATTATTGCTGCGTTATGAAAGGAACTAGACACGGACACAAATTATCTGTTTAGTGTGTTAACACACTATTGGTAGTTTGTTGTAACCAAGTATTGGTGCTAAACTGTGTGTTATTGGATGCTAGCATGCTAGTTAGCTATAGCGTCATAGTTAGCTAGCTGAATAAAGTAAGTTGAGTCTATTCCTTGAAACATTGAACCGCTGTAGTTCACAACAATTCTAATTTCTAAAGTGGAAGTTGGGAGAGTTTTATTCGGGTGGTTCAGTGAAACAATTATAGTTTCTGAGGTGAAGTTGGGAGAGTTATATTCTGGGAGTTTTGGTTTTTACTCTCTCCTTTCCCAGATGTTTAGTTCATTTCATTCCGATCTCCTCTGCATTATTGTAGCCATTTGCTACAGCCTGTCAACTATGCCTCTGCCTATCCCTGTTCTCTCCTCTCCGCACAGGCTACACAAACGCCTCACACCGCGTGGCTGCTGCCTCTCTAACCTGGTGGTCCCTGCACGCACCCCACACCTGGAGTTCCAGGTCTCAGGCAGCCTCTGGAACTGCCGTTCTGCTGCCAACAAGGCTGACTTCATCCCAGCCTATGCTACCCTCCAGTCCCTCGACTTCCTGGCGCTGACGGAAACATGGATTACCACTGAAAACACTGCTACTCCTACTGCTCTCTCCTCGTCTGACCATGTGTTCTCGCATACCCCGAGAGCATCTGGTCAGAGGGGTGGTGGCACAGGAATCCTCATCTCTCCCAAGTGGACATTCTCAATTTTTCCCTTAACCCATCTGTCTATCTCCTCATTTGAATTCCATGCTGTCACAGTCACTAGCCCATTTAAGCTTAATATCCTTGTCATCTATCGCCCTCCAGGTTCCCTTGGAGAGTTCATCAATGAGCTTGACGCCTTGATAAGTTCCTTTCCTGAGGATGGCTCACCCCTCACAGTTTTGGGGGATTTCAACCTCCCTACGTCTACATTTGACTCATTTCTCTCTGCCTGGAAATGGAGGAAAACTAAACTCCCTGCCGACCTGGCATCTTTTCACTCCCTCCTCTCTACATTTTCTTCATCTGTTTCTGCTGCTAAGGCCACTTTCTACCACTCTAAATTCCAAGCATCTGCCTCTAACCCTAGGAAGCTCTTTGCCACATTCTCCTCCCTGCTGAATCCTCCCCCCCCCCCCCCCCTCTCTCTCTGAAACGATCCTCGTTTGTTAAGTCTAATGACACTGCTGGTCCTGCTCACACTGCCCTACCCTATGCTTTGACTTCTTTCTCCCCTCTCTATCCAGATAAAATCTTGCGACTTGTGACTGCAGGCCGCCCAACAACCTGCCCGCTTGACCCCATCCCCTCCTCTCTTCTCCAGACCATCTCCGGTGACCTTCTCCCCTACCTCACCTCGCTGATCAACTCATCCTTGACCGCTGGCTATGTCCCTTCCGTCTTCAAGAGAGCGAGAGTTGCACCCCTTCTCAAAAAACCAACACTCGATCCCACTGATGTCAACAACTACAGACCAGTATCCCTTCTTTCTTTTCTTTCCAAAACTATTGAGCGTGCCGTCTTTAGCCAACTCTCTTGCTATCTCTCTCAGAATGACCTTCTTGATCCAAACCAGTCAGGTTTCAGGACTGGTCATTCAACTGAGGCTGCTCTTCTCTGTGTCACGGAGTCTCTCCGCACTGCTAAAGCTAACTCTCTCTCCTCTGCTCTTGTCCTTCTAGACCTGTCTGCTGCCTTTGATACTGTGAACCATCAGATCCTCCTCTCCACCCTCTCCGAGCTGGGCATCTCCGGCGCGGCTCACTCCTGGATCGCGTCCTACCTGACCGGTCGCTCCTACCAAGTGGCGTGGCGAGAAGCTGTCTCTGCACCACGTGCTCTCACCACTGGTGTCCCCCAGGGCTCAGTTCTAGGCCCTCTCCTATTCTCCCTATACACCAAGTCACTTGGCTCTGTCATATCCTCACATGGTCTCTCCTATCATTGCTACGCTGACGATACACAACTGATCTTCTCCTTTCCCCCTTCTGATAACCAGGTGGCGAATCGCATCTCTGCATGTCTGGCAGACATATCAGTATGGATGATGGATCACCACCTCAAGCTGAACCTTGGCAAGACGGAGCTGCTCTTCCTCCCGGGGAAGGACTGCCCGTTCCATGATCTCGCCATCACGGTTGACAACTCCATTGTGTCCTCCTCCCAGAGTGCGAAGAGCCTTGGCGTGACCCTGGACAACACCCTGTCGTTCTCCGCTAACATCAAGGCGGTGACCCGATCCTGCAGGTTCATGCTCTACAACATTCGGAGAGTACGACCCTGCCTTACACAGGAAGCGGCACAGGTCCTAATCCAGGCACTTGTCATCTCCCGTCTGGATTACTGCAACTCGCTGTTGGCTGGGCTCCCTGCCTGTGCCATTAAACCCCTACAACTCATCCAGAATGCCGCAGCCCGTCTGGTGTTCAACCTTCCCAAGTTCTCTCACGTCACCCCGCTCCTCCGCACACTCCACTGGCTTCCAGTTGAAGCTCGCATCTGTTACAAGACCATGGTGCTTGCCTATGGAGCTGTGAGGGGATCGGCACCTCTGTACCTTCAGGCTCTGATCAGTCCCTACACCCAAACGAGGGCACTACGTTCATCCACCTCTGGCCTGCTGGCTCCCCTACCTCTGCGGAAGCATAGTTCCCGCTCAGCCCAGTCAAAACTGTTCGCTGCTCTGGCACCCCAATGGTGGAACAAGCTCCCTCACGACGCCAGGACAGCGGAGTCACTCACCACCTTCCGGAGACATTTGAAACCCCACCTCTTTAAGGAATACCTGGGATAGGATAAAGTAATCCTTCTACCCCCCCCCCCCCCTCCCTAAAAAAAAAAAAAAAAAAAAAGATATTGTAAAGTGCTTTTCCCACTGGCTATAGGGTGAATGCACCTATTTGTAAGTCGCTCTGGATAAGAGCGTCTGCTAAATGACGTAAATGTAATGTAAATGTTATTATAACGATCGTGACACCTGGTTTGCTAACTACCTCTCTCAAAGAGTGCAGTGTATAAAGTCAGAACATCTCTTGTCTCAGCCACTGCCTGTCACCAAGGGAGTACCCCAAGGCTCCATCCTAGGCCCCACGCTCTTCTCACGGCCATCAGATTTGCCACCAATGCTCCTTATAGGACACATCACTGCACTCTATATTCCTCTGTAAACTGGTCATCTCTGTATACTCGTCGCAAGACCCACTGGTTGATGCTTATTTATAAAACCCTCTTAGGCCTCACTCCCCCCCTATCTGAGATACCTACTGCAGCCCTCATCCTCCACATACAACACCCGTTCTGCCAGTCACATTCTGTTAAAGGTCCCCAAAGCACACATCCCTGGGTCGCTCCTCTTTTCAGTTCGCTGCAGCTAGCGACTGGAACGAGCTGTAAAAAACACTCAAACTGGACAGTTTTATCTCCATCTCTTCATTCAAAGACTCAATCATGGACACTCTTACTGACAGTTGTGGCTGCTTCGTGTGATGTATTGTTGTCTCTACCTTCTTGCCTTTGTGCTGTTGTCTGTGCCCAATAATGTTTGTACCATGTTTTGTGCTGCTACCATGTTGTTGTCATATTATGTTGCTGCCATGCTATGTTGTTGTCTTAGGTCTCTCTTTATGTAGTGTTGTGGCGTCTCTCTTTATGTAGTGTTGTGGCGTCTCTCTTTATGTAGTGTTGTGGTGTCTCTCTTTATGTAGTGTTGTGATGTCTCTCTTTATGTAGTGTTGTGGTGTCTCTCTTTATGTAGTGTTGTGGCATCTCTCTTTATGTAGTGTTGTGGCGTCTCTCTTTATGTAGTGTTGTGGCGTCTCTCTTTATGTAGTGTTGTGGCGTCTCTCTTTATGTTGTGTTGTGGCGTCTCTCTTTATGTAGTGTTGTGGTGTCTCTCTTTATGTAGTGTTGTGGTGTCTCTTTATGTAGTGTTGTGGTGTCTCTCTTTATGTAGTGTTGTGGCGTCTCTCTTGTCGTGATGTGTGTTTTGTCCTATATTTAGATTTTTTACCCCCTGTCCCCGCAGGAGGCCTTTTGGCAGGCCGTCATTGTAAATAAGAATTTGTTCTTAACTGACTTGCCTAGTTAAATAAAGGTTAAATAAATAAAAATAAATGTCACTGTTTAAGGTGTCACGTTATTTGACTTGCTTAATTGTTGATGCATCTAGCTTAATATAAATGTTTTCCATCTGCAGATGACGGGTTATTGGAGCGCAGTGTTGGAGTAGAACTCCTCTAAACCAGCTGAAGGTTCTATACCTTCTAGTGAGACAGATGATGATGTCAGTGTTGGAGTAGAACTCCTCTAAACCAGCTGAAGGTTCTATACCTTCTAGTGAGACAGATGATGATGTCATTGTGCCCAATACCACTGTAACTAATGATGCTGTATACCGCTGTAACTAATGATGCTGTATACCGCTGTAACTAATGATGCTGTATACCGCTGTAACTAATGATGCTGTATACCGCTGTAACTAATGATGCTGTATACCGCTGTAACTAATGATGCTGTATACCGCTGTAACTAATGATGCTGTATACCGCTGTAACTAATGATGCTGTATACCGCTGTAACTTAATATCCAAGATGGCGTAGTAGTGCAGTCCTGTTTTTGTCGTGTGTCTGTAAATATTTTTCGTACATATTTCCCTATCAGACTTTTCATCCTTCTACAAAATATACAAAATATACTTTCCTGCAACCCGCCTCACTCAATGTGGAACGGATTCTATTATTGACTTACCTTTTATCTAGAATCTCCAGTTGAAACTAGCTAGCCAGCTAACTAGCTACTTGCTATTAGCCACAGTTAGCGGTATTTCACCCAGAACATTGGATTTTTTCTGCAGGATAAATTTAATCACTGGACATTAATCACTGGATATTCGGCCAGTCTGCACAGCGCGTTATCGACCCAGAACATATCAGTTTTTCTGCCGGAATCACTGAATCACTGGACCTTTAACTCCGGATTCATCGCTACCAGCTAGCTGCAACAAAATGGACGCTGTGGTCTGGCTAATCATCCTGAGCTAGGCCCATCTCCCGGCTATCTACCTCTCTGTCAACCGGACGGGACCATCTAGTGTTGACACGGAGCCCCGCCGATCCTACACGACTGGTCTGCCGACGAAATCGGTTACGACGACGGTTACGACGACGTCGACCACGAAGATTCCATCTGCTAGCCCCGGCCCGCTAGCACACGCTAGCCGTGGCCTCTTACCTGCTAGTGCTGTAGCAGCCTCCGAACTATCCTATTGCTGTTCACCGGACCTTATGATAACTCAGCTATACAGCTGATGTCTGCTGGACTGTTCCTTTTTACGGTACTACATCCTGTTTATGTTTAGCCTCAGCCCAAACATGGTTAGCTTATTGTTGTTTCGGTTATTTCTAATTGTACTATTTCACTGTAGATCCCCCAGCCCAGCTAAACCTGCCTTAGATAGCTCCTTTGTCCCACCCCCCACACACGCAGAGACCGACTCGATTGGTGCCTCTAGTGATACTATCTCTTTCATTGTTACCCAACGCTTAGGTTTACCCCCACTTTACTCATATCCTTCCATATCCTTGTCTGTACATAATGCCCTGAATCTTTTCTACAACACCCGGAAATCTGCCCCCTTTATTCTATGTACCCAACGCACTAGAAGACCAGTTCTTAAAGCCTTTAGCCGTATCCTTATTCTAGTCCTCCTCTGTTCCTCTGGTGATGTAGAGGCTAACCCAGGCCCTGCAGCCCTCAGTATCACTCCTACTCCCCAGGCGCTATCATTTGCTGACTTCTGTAATCGCAAAAGTCTTGGTTTCTTGCACGTAAACATCAGAAGTCTACTTCCTAAGTTTGAGTTATTCACTGCGTTAGCACACTCCGTCAACCCTGATGTTCTAGCAGTGTCTGAATCCTGGCTCAGGAAGGCCACCAAAAATTCGGAAATTTCCATCCCCAACTATAACATTTTCCGTCTAGATAGAACTGCCAAAGGGGGTGGAGTTGCAATCTACTGTAGAGATAGCCTGCAGAGCTCTATCATACTATCTAGGTCTGTGCCCAAACAGTTTGAGCTTCTACTTCTAAAAATCCACCTTTCCAGAAATAAGTCTCTCACTGTTGCCGCTTGCTACAGACCCCCCTCAGCCCCCAGATGTGCCCTGGACACCATATGTGAATTGATTGCCCCCCATTTATCCTCAGAGTTCGTACTGCTTGGTGACCTAAATTGGGATATGCTTAATACCCCGGCCATCCTACAATCCAAACTAGATGCCCTCAACCTCACGCAAATTATCAACGAACCTACCAGGTACAACCCTAAATCCGTAAACATGGGTACCCTCATAGATATCATCCTGACTAACATACCCTCTAAATACACCTCAGCTGTCTTCAACCAGGATCTCAGCGATCACTGCCTTATTGCCTGCGTCCGTAACGGGTCCGCGGTCAAACGACCACCCCTCATCACTGTCAAACGCTCCCTAAAACACTTTAGCGAGCAGGCCTTCCTAATTGACCTGGCCCAGGTATCCTGGATGGATATAGATCTCATTCCATCAGTAGAGGATGCCTGGTTGTTCCTTAAAAGTAATTTCCTCTCAATCTTAAATAAACATGCCCCATTCAAAAAATACAGAACTAAGAACCGATATAGCCCCTGGTTCTCCTCAGACTTGACTGCCCTTGACCAGCACAAAAACATCCTGTGGCGTACTGCATTAGCATCAAATAGCCCCCGCGATATGCAACTTTTCAGGGAAGTTAGGAACCAATATACACAAGCAGTCAGGAAAGCAAAGGCTAACTTTTTCAAACAGAAATGTGCATCCTGTAGCACTAACTCCAAAAAGTTTTGGGACACTGTAAAGTCCATGGAGAATAAGAGCACTTCCTCCCAGCTGCCCACTGCACTGAGGCTAGGAAACACTATCACCACCGATAAATCTACAATAATCGAGAATTTCAACAAGCATTTTGCTACAGCTGGCCATGCTTTCCATCTGGCTACCACTACCCCGGCCACCAACTCTGCACCCTCCGCTGCAACTTGCCCATGCCCCCCCCGCTTCTCCTTCACACAAATTCAGAAAGCTGATGTTTTGAAAGCGCTGCAAAATCTGGACCCCTACAAATCAGCTGGGCTAGACAATCTGGACCCTTTCTTTCTAAAACTAGCCGCCGAAATTGTCGCAACCCCTATTACTAGTCTGTTCAACCTCTCTTTCATAACGTCTGAGATCCCCAGAGATTGGAAAGCTGCCGCGGTCATCCCCCTCTTCAAAGGGGGTGACACTCTAGATCCAAACTGCTACAGACCTATATCCATCCTGCCCTGCCTTTCGAAAGTATTTGAAAGCCAAGTTAACAAACAGATCACCAACCATTTCGAATTCTCCGCTATGCAATCCGGTTTCCGAGCTGGTCATGGGTGCACTTCAACCACGCTCAAGGTCCTAAACGATATTATAACCGCGATTGATAATAGACAGTACTGTGCAGCCGTCTTCATCGACCTGGCCAAGGCTTTCGACTCTGTCAACCACCGCATTCTTATTGGCAGACTAAATAGCCTTGGTTTCTCAAATGACTGCCTCGCCTGGTTCACCAACTACTTCTCGGATAGAGTTCAGTGTGTCAAATCGGAGGGCCTGTTGTCTGGACCTATGGCAGTCTCTATGGGGGTGCCACAGGGTTCAATTCTTGGGCCGACACTTTTCTCTCTGTGTATATCAATGATGTCGCTCTTGCTGCTGGTGACTCTCAGATCCACCTCTACGCAGACGACACCATTTTGTATACATCTGGCCCTTCATTGGACACTGTGTTAACAAACCTCCAAACGAGCTTCAATGCCATACAACACTCCTTCAGTAGCCTCCAACTGCTCTTAAACACTAGTAAAACTAAATGCATGCTTTTCAATCGAACGCTGCTGGCACCCGCCCACCCGACTAGAATCACCACTCTCGACGGGTCTGACCTAGAGTATGTGGACAACTACAAATACCTAGGTGTCTGGTTAGACTGTAAACTCTCCTTCCAGACTCACATAAAGAATCTCCAATCCAAAGTTAAATCTAGAATCGGCTTCCTATTTCGCAACAAAGCCTCCTTCACTCATGCTGCCAAACATGCCCTCGTAAAACTGACTATCCTACCGATCCTTGACTTCGGCGATGTCATTTACAAAATAGCCTCCAACACTCTACTCAGCAAATTGGATGTAGTCTATCACAGTGCCATCCGTTTTGTCTCCAAAGCCCCATACACTACCCACCACTGTGACCTGTACGCTCTTGTTGGCTGGTCCTCACTACATGTTCGTCGTCAAACCCACTGGCTCCAGGCCATCTATAAATCACTGCTAGGCAAATCCCCGTCTTATCTTAGCTCATTGGTCACCATAGCAGCACCCACCCGTAGTCTGCGCTCCAGCAGGTATATCTCACTGGTCATTCCCAAAGCCAACACCTCCTTTGGCCGCCATTCCTTCCAGTTCTCTGCTGCCAATGACTGGAACGAATTGCAAAAATCTCTGAAGCTGGAGACTCTTATCTCCCTCACTAACTTTAAACATCAGTTGTCAGAGCACCTTACCGATCACTGCACCTGTACACAGCCCATCTGAAATTAGCCCACCCAACTACCTCATCCCTATATTGTTATTTATTTTTGCTCTTTTGCACCCCAGTATCTCTATTTGCACATAATCTCTTGCACATCTAGCATTCCAGTGTTAATACTATTGTAACTATTTTGCACTATAGCCTATTTATTGCCGTACCTCCATAACTTGCTACATTTGCACACACTGTATATATATTTTCTGTTGTATTTTTGACTTTATGTTTTGTTTTACCCCATATGTAACTCTGTGTTTTTATTGCACTGCTTTGCTTTATCTTGGCCAGGTCGCAGTTGTAAATGAGAACCTGTTCTCAACTGGCTTACCTGGTTAAATAAAGGTGAAATAAAAAAATAAAAAATAAAAAATAATGATGCTGTATACCGCTGTAACTAATGATGCTGTATAATGCTGTAACTAATGATGCTGTAACTAATGATGCTGTATACTGCTGTAACTAATGATGCTGTATACTGCTGTAACTACTGATGCTGTATACTGCTGTAACTAATTATGCTGTATACCGCTGTAACTAATTATGCTGTATACCGCTGTAACTAATGATGCTGTATACCACTGTAACTAATGATGCTGTATACTGCTGTAACTAATTATGCTGTATACCGCTGTAACTAATGATGCTGTATACTGCTGTAACTAATGATGCTGTATACCGCTGTAACTAATTATGCTGTATACCGCTGTAACTAATGATGCTGTATACTGCTGTAACTAATGGCTAGCACCAGGCTACCAGCAGCCTAGAACCAGGCTTCCAGCAGCTCTAGAACCAGGCTACCAGCAGGCTAGAACCAGGCTACCAGCAGGCTAGAACTAGGCTACCATCAGTCTAGAACCAGGCTACCAGCAGGCTAGAACCAGGCTTCCAGCAGCTCTAGAACCAGGCTACCAGCAGGCTAGAACTAGGCTACCATCAGTCTAGAACCAGGCTACCAGCAGGCTAGAACCAGGCTTCCAGCAGCTCTAGAACCAGGCTACCAGCAGGCTAGAACCAGGCTACCAGCAGGCTAGAACTAGGCTACCAGCTGGCTAGAACCAGGCTAGAACTAGGCTACCAGCAGGCTAGAATCAGGCTACCTGCAAGCTTGAACCAGGCTACCAGCAGGCTAGAACCAGGCTACCAGCAGGCTAGAACCAAGCTACCAGCAGGCTAGAACTAGGCTACCATCAGTCTAGAACCAGGCTACCAGCAGACTAGAACCAGGCTACCAGCAGGCTATGACCAAGCTAACAGCAAGCTAGAACCAATCTAACAGCAGGCTAGCACCAGGTTACCAGCAGTCTAGCACCAGGCTACCAGCAGGCTAGAACTAGGTTAACAGCAGTCTAGAACCAATATAACAGCAGTCTAGAACCAGGCTACCAGCAGGCTAGAACCAGGATACAACCAGGCTACCAGCAGGATAGACCCAGGCTACCAGCAGGCTAGAAGCATGCTACCAGCAACTTACAGAAACATCGGAGGAAACATGTCGACATAAATACAGCACCGTAGTGTCATCAGAAAAATAAGATTAAATCATGTTGTTTCAAATGCTTTTATTTCTATGTTTCAAAGTGATACAGAAAACCACATTGTGCTGTACTACAAACTATTTATTTGATAACATCTAAATATGATAAGGCATGAGAACCTGTGAGTTATTGTGAATAAGACTCTAAATACTGTGCTGATGATTTGAATGTACAGGACACTGGATAATGTGTCAGATGTATAGTAGACATCTTCACCAGACTCTCCTCCTATGACTTGATGTCTTCCTCTTAGCAGCCGTAGAGTCGGTTGATCCTCAGGATGTCAGTGGTGGACAGCCCCTGTCTCTGGCCGATGGACACGTTGGGGTCGGGGATGGGGGTGATGGAGTCCTTTCCATTGATGGAGAAGGCTGTTTTTCCATAGTGCATGACAGAGCTGTAGTCATAGGGAGTGTTCAGATTGTTGGTGTTTTGTTTATCAAAGTTATAGGCCATGCTAGAATCGATATTACTCCAGTTGATCCTGACGTACTGGTCCCGGTCGCTCCTGGTTTGCTCGTGCTGGAAGCCCAGAGCGTGGAGGGTCTCGTGCTGAATGATGCCGAGAAAGATGCAGCCGACGCTGTTAACAGAGACCGTCTGTTTGCCTCCAATTCTCCCCAGAGAGGAGTAGCAGCCGTTCAAACTCTCATAGCTGATGTAGTCATTCTGGTTTCCACGTGGCACAAAGCGAATGCAGGACTTGCTGTGGAACGACTGGACGGCGTCCTTAATCTTCTGTCTGTCGGAGGGAGTGAATCTACTGTCTTCTATTATGTAGGGCACTTCAACATATCCGTTAGAGACTTTGTGCCACAGGCAGCTGTTTCCTCCATGCATGCACTGCATGGCGTTTCTGGTTCTTGGTACCACCAGGTCTCCCTCCATCAGCATCTCATCAGAGCCGTTATTAGCGGTCAGAATTCTCTCAGTGATGTCTACAGCCTCAAGGTGGTCTATCCAGATGGCTGGTCCACTGTGGCCCATTTGGGCCTGAGAGAGGCACAGTACCAGCAGCAGCAGGATGGTGAGAGAGTGGCTTTGCTCCATCTTCAGGGTGGAGATCCTCTAGATGGCTTCTTGGATCTGGCAGTGGAGATACTCTAGATGGCTTCTTGGATCTGGCAGTGGAGATACTCTAGATGGCTTCTTGGATCTGGCAGTGGAGATCCTCTAGATGGCTTCTTGGATCTGGCAGTGGAGATCCTCTAGATGGCTTCTTGGTCCTAGAGATGCTTTGGAGAGGCTCCTTGGCACTGAGTCTTGATGTGGGATTCTGTCTGGTCAGTCCTGGGCTTTTATACACTCCTCTACAGGTGTGTCTGCAGGAGGGTTAAGGGTTGGGGTCCATGTTGTTAGTTCTAAATAAACTTCTGAAGGGAGGACTCCACCTACAATTGACACAAGGACTCATTTACTAGGCTGGAGTTGTTGTTTAAAACCACCATTAGGACTACTGGAAAGACACACACAGGGCCGGCTCCAGGCATAAGCAACATAAGCGTTCGCTTAGGGCCCTGGGCGCTAGGGGGCCCCGACCCAAAACATGTAATCATATATACAAACTTTTGAACGGTAGTGTGTGTGTGTGTATATATATATATATATAATTATTTATGGGGGGAAACTCAGTTGGGGTCTCAACTTACTGTAGAATACGCCAGGTGCCAGTTCGAAATGTGGTTGAGCATCAGCAGTTTTTCTCTTATGTCAGTCACTGACACTCACTCAATTAGCCATGTCAACTAACCATTTTTTGATTGGTAAGTTAGTCTAGCCAGTTATCTAAACTTGTAGTAATCATGGCAGAATACCGACCGGGCATGCAGGGCACGTGCCCCGGGGCCCTGACCTCCAGGGGGCCCTGACCTCCAGGGGGCCCTGACCTCCAGGGAGCCCTGACCTCCAGGGGGCCCTGACCTCCAGGGGGCCCTGACCTCCAGGGGGCCCTGACCTCCAGGGGGCCCTGACCTCCAGGGAGCCCTGACCTCCAGGGGGCCCTGACCTCCAGCGGGCCCTGACCTCCAGGGGGCCCTGACCTCCAGGGGGCCCTGACCTCCAGGGGGCCCTGACCTCCAGGGGGCCCCTATTTATTTTGTTAGTCACTATCACTCAGATATCATGAACATGGCAAAATGTGCAGAACTGCAGGAAATGTACTTTAACTGTTGAGAGAGGGGCTCCCTTGGTGGGGGGCCCCCGAACCAAATCTCGCTTAGGGCCCCCAAAAGGCTAGAACCGGCCCTACATACACACACACACACAAAACATACACTGGTCAGTTTCCACTTGGTCTAGTCTATTCAGCTCATCCATTAGTGTTAGTCTGGGTCTGGGTGGGACTAGCTCACTGATGGACCTCTCTTAGCCATGTTGTCTTAAACAGTCATCACTAGGGGTTGAAGTTGCTTTGTTTGCAGGAAACACCCCCACCCTGACCCTTTTCTCAGAGTTTATGGATAGTAAAATAGGGATCCTATTACCCAAATAAACTGTTGTATCTTCATTAAAGTTAGCTGTGATGAAGGAAAAGCACATCCATTTGTCCATCCAGATGCAGTGTAGATGATAATAAAGTTGACAGTCAGCCATATGTCCCTCAGTCAGTATTATGATGGAGATCAGCCATATGTCCCTCAGTCAGTAGTATGATGGAGATCAGCCATATGTCCCTCAGTCAGTAGTATGATGGAGATCAGCCATATGTCCCTCAGTCAGTAGTATGATGGAGATCAGCCATATGTCCCTCAGTCAGTAGTATGATGGAGATCAGCCATATGTCCCTCAGTCAGTAGTATGATGGAGATCAGCCATATGTCCCTCAGTCAGTAGTATGATGGAGATCAGCCATATGTCCCTCAGTCAGTAGTGTGATGGAGATCAGCCATATGTCCCTCAGTCAGTAGTATGATGGAGATCAGCCATATGTCCCTCAGTCAGTAGTATGATGGAGATCAGCCATATGTCCCTCAGTCAGTAGTATGATGGAGATCAGCCATATGTCCCTCAGTCAGTAGTATGATGGAGATCAGCCATATGTCCCTCAGTCAGTAGTATGATGGAGATCAGCCATATGTCCCTCAGTCAGTAGTATGATGGAGATCAGCCATATGTCCCTCAGTCAGTAGTATGATGGAGATCAGCCATATGTCCCTCAGTCAGTAGTGTGATGGAGATCAGCCATATGTCCCTCAGTCAGTAGTATGATGGAGATCAGCCATATGTCCCTCAGTCAGTAGTATGATGGAGATCAGCCATATGTCCCTCAGTCAGTAGTGTGATGGAGATCAGCCATATGTCCCTCAGTCAGTAGTATGATGGAGATCAGCCATATGTCCCTCAGTCAGTAGTATGATGGAGATCAGCCATATGTCCCTCAGTCAGTAGTATGATGGAGATCAGCCATATGTCCCTCAGTCAGTAGTATGATGGAGATCAG